>NW_027438007.1:0-51065 GCF_965140245.1 Athene noctua | reverse complement strand
GGTTCTCGTCCTCCGTGCTTGCTTTTTCTCAGAAAGAGCCGTGGTGTGCGTTTTCGCCGGAAAACGCCTTTTCGGCCGAAAACGTGTACGTTTGCACTTCCCCGCCACAGGGAAGCTGCTAGCCGGGAATTCTCTGCCTGGTTCTACCCGCTGCCCGGAACGCTACGCAGGGCAAAAGCGGTTCTCGTCCTCCGTGCTTGCTTTTTCTCAGAAAGAGCCGTGGTGTGCGTTTTCGCCGGAAAACGCCTTTTCGGCCGAAAACGTGTACGTTTGCACTTCCCCGCCACAGGGAAGCTGCTAGCCGGGAATTCTCTGCCTGGTTCTACCCGCTGCCCGGAACGCTACGCAGGGCAAAAGCGGTTCTCGTCCTCCGTGCTTGCTTTTTCTCAGAAAGAGCCGTGGTGTGCGTTTTCGCCGGAAAACGCGTTTTCGGCCGAAAACGTGTACGTTTGCACTTCCCCGCCACAGGGAAGCTGCTAGCCGGGAATTCTCTGCCTGGTTCTACCCGCTGCCCGGAACGCTACGCAGGGCAAAAGCGGTTCTCGTCCTCCGTGCTTGCTTTTTCTCAGAAAGAGCCGTGGTGTGCGTTTTCGCCGGAAAACGCGTTTTCGGCCGAAAACGTGTACGTTTGCACTTCCCCGCCACAGGGAAGCTGCTAGCCGGGAATTCTCTGCCTGGTTCTACCCGCTGCCCGGAACGCTACGCAGGGCAAAAGCGGTTCTCGTCCTCCGTGCTTGCTTTTTCTCAGAAAGAGCCGTGGTGTGCGATTTCGCTAGAAAACGCGTTTTCGGCCGAAAACGTGTACGTTTGCACTTCCCCGCCACAGGGAAGCTGCTAGCCGGGAATTCTCTGCCTGGTTCTACCCGCTGCCCGGAACGCTACGCAGGGCAAAAGCGGTTCTCGTCCTCCGTGCTTGCTTTTTCTCAGAAAGAGCCGTGGTGTGCGTTTTCGCCGGAAAACGCGTTTCCGGCCGAAAACGTGTACGTTTGCACTTCCCCGCCACAGGGAAGCTGCTAGCCGGGAATTCTCTGCCTGGTTCTACCCGCTGCCCGGAACGCTACGCAGGGCAAAAGCGGTTCTCATCCTCCGTGCTTGCTTTTTCTCAGAAAGAGCCGTGGTGTGCGATTTCGCCGGAAAACGCGTTTTCGGCCGAAAACGTGTACGTTTGCACTTCCCCGCCACAGGGAAGCTGCTAGCCGGGAATTCTCTGCCTGGTTCTACCCGCTGCCCGGAACGCTACGCGGGGCAAAAGCGGTTCTCGTCCTCCGTGCTTGCTTTTTCTCAGAAAGAGCCGTGGTGTGCGTTTTCGCCGGAAAACGCGTTTTCGGCCGAAAACGTGTACGTTTGCACTTCCCCGCCACAGGGAAGCTGCTAGCCGGGAATTCTCTGCCTGGTTCTACCCGCTGCCCGGAACGCTACTCAGGGCAAAAGCGGTTCTCGTCCTCCGTGCTTGCTTTTTCTCAGAAAGAGCCGTGGTGTGCGTTTTCGCCGGAAAACGCGTTTTCGGCCGAAAACGTGTACGTTTGCACTTCCCCGCCACAGGGAAGCTGCTAGCCGGGAATTCTCTGCCTGGTTCTACCCGCTGCCCGGAACGCTACGCAGGGCAAAAGCGGTTCTCGTCCTCCGTGCTTGCTTTTTCTCAGAAAGAGCCGTGGTGTGCGTTTTCGCCGGAAAACGCCTTTTCGGCCGAAAACGTGTACGTTTGCACTTCCCCGCCACAGGGAAGCTGCTAGCCGGGAATTCTCTGCCTGGTTCTACCCGCTGCCCGGAACGCTACGCAGGGCAAAAGCGGTTCTCGTCCTCCGTGCTTGCTTTTTCTCAGAAAGAGCCGTGGTGTGCGATTTCGCTAGAAAACGCGTTTTTGGCCGAAAACGTGTACGTTTGCACTTCCCCGCCACAGGGAAGCTGCTAGCCGGGAATTCTCTGCCTGGTTCTACCCGCTGCCCGGAACGCTACGCAGGGCAAAAGCGGTTCTCGTCCTCCGTGCTTGCTTTTTCTCAGAAAGAGCCGTGGTGTGCGATTTCGCCGGAAAACGCGTTTTCGGCCGAAAACGTGTACGTTTGCACTTCCCCGCCACAGGGAAGCTGCTAGCCGGGAATTCTCTGCCTGGTTCTACCCGCTGCCCGGAACGCTACGCGGGGCAAAAGCGGTTCTCGTCCTCCGTGCTTGCTTTTTCTCAGAAAGAGCCGTGGTGTGCGTTTTCGCCGGAAAACGCGTTTTCGGCCGAAAACGTGTACGTTTGCACTTCCCCGCCACAGGGAAGCTGCTAGCCGGGAATTCTCTGCCTGGTTCTACCCGCTGCCCGGAACGCTACTCAGGGCAAAAGCGGTTCTCGTCCTCCGTGCTTGCTTTTTCTCAGAAAGAGCCGTGGTGTGCGTTTTCGCCGGAAAACGCGTTTTCGGCCGAAAACGTGTACGTTTGCACTTCCCCGCCACAGGGAAGCTGCTAGCCGGGAATTCTCTGCCTGGTTCTACCCGCTGCCCGGAACGCTACGCAGGGCAAAAGCGGTTCTCGTCCTCCGTGCTTGCTTTTTCTCAGAAAGAGCCGTGGTGTGCGTTTTCGCCGGAAAACGCCTTTTCGGCCGAAAACGTGTACGTTTGCACTTCCCCGCCACAGGGAAGCTGCTAGCCGGGAATTCTCTGCCTGGTTCTACCCGCTGCCCGGAACGCTACGCAGGGCAAAAGCGGTTCTCGTCCTCCGTGCTTGCTTTTTCTCAGAAAGAGCCGTGGTGTGCGATTTCGCTAGAAAACGCGTTTTTGGCCGAAAACGTGTACGTTTGCACTTCCCCGCCACAGGGAAGCTGCTAGCCGGGAATTCTCTGCCTGGTTCTACCCGCTGCCCGGAACGCTACGCAGGGCAAAAGCGGTTCTCGTCCTCCGTGCTTGCTTTTTCTCAGAAAGAGCCGTGGTGTGCGATTTCGCCGGAAAACGCGTTTTCGGCCGAAAACGTGTACGTTTGCACTTCCCCGCCACAGGGAAGCTGCTAGCCGGGAATTCTCTGCCTGGTTCTACCCGCTGCCCGGAACGCTACGCAGGGCAAAAGCGGTTCTCGTCCTCCGTGCTTGCTTTTTCTCAGAAAGAGCCGTGGTGTGCGATTTCGCCGGAAAACGCGTTTTCGGCCGAAAACGTGTACGTTTGCACTTCCCCGCCACACGGAAGCTGCTAGCCGGGAATTCTCTGCCTGGTTCTACCCGCTGCCCGGAACGCTACGCAGGGCAAAAGCGGTTCTCGTCCTCCGTGCTTGCTTTTTCTCAGAAAGAGCCGTGGTGTGCGATTTCGCCGGAAAACGCGTTTTCGGCCGAAAACGTGTACGTTTGCACTTCCCCGCCACAGGGAAGCTGCTAGCCGGGAATTCTCTGCCTGGTTCTACCCGCTGCCCGGAACGCTACGCAGGGCAAAAGCGGTTCTCGTCCTCCGTGCTTGCTTTTTCTCAGAAAGAGCCGTGGTGTGCGATTTCGCCGGAAAACGCGTTTTCGGCCGAAAACGTGTACGTTTGCACTTCCCCGCCACAGGGAAGCTGCTAGCCGGGAATTCTCTGCCTGGTTCTACCCGCTGCCCGGAACGCTACGCAGGGCAAAAGCGGTTCTCGTCCTCCGTGCTTGCTTTTTCTCAGAAAGAGCCGTGGTGTGCGTTTTCGCCGGAAAACGCGTTTTCGGCCGAAAACGTGTACGTTTGCACTTCCCCGCCACAGGGAAGGTGCTAGCCGGGAATTCTCTGCCTGGTTCTACCCGCTGCCCGGAACGCTACGCAGGGCAAAAGCGGTTCTCGTCCTCCGTGCTTGCTTTTTCTCAGAAAGAGCCGTGGTGTGCGTTTTCGCCGGAAAAAGCGTTTTCGGCCGAAAACGTGTACGTTTGCACTTCCCCGCCACAGGGAAGCTGCTAGCCGGGAATTCTCTGCCTGGTTCTACCCGCTGCCCGGAACGCTACGCAGGGCAAAAGCGGTTCTCGTCCTCCGTGCTTGCTTTTTCTCAGAAAGAGCCGTGGTGTGCGTTTTCGCCGGAAAACGCGTTTTCGGCCGAAAACGTGTACGTTTGCACTTCCCCGCCACAGGGAAGCTGCTAGCCGGGAATTCTCTGCCTGGTTCTACCCGCTGCCCGGAACGCTACGCAGGGCAAAAGCGGTTCTCGTCCTCCGTGCTTGCTTTTTCTCAGAAAGAGCCGTGGTGTGCGATTTCGCCGGAAAACGCGTTTTCGGCCGAAAACGTGTACGTTTGCACTTCCCCGCCACAGGGAAGCTGCTAGCCGGGAATTCTCTGCCTGGTTCTACCCGCTGCCCGGAACGCTACGCAGGGCAAAAGCGGTTCTCGTCCTCCGTGCTTGCTTTTTCTCAGAAAGAGCCGTGGTGTGCGATTTCGCCGGAAAACGCGTTTTCGGCCGAAAACGTGTACGTTTGCACTTCGCCGCCACAGGGAAGCTGCTAGCCGGGAATTCTCTGCCTGGTTCTACCCGCTGCCCGGAACGCTACGCAGGGCAAAAGCGGTTCTCGTCCTCCGTGCTTGCTTTTTCTCAGAAAGAGCCGTGGTGTGCGTTTTCGCCGGAAAACGCCTTTTCGGCCGAAAACGTGTACGTTTGCACTTCCCCGCCACAGGGAAGCTGCTAGCCGGGAATTCTCTGCCTGGTTCTACCCGCTGCCCGGAACGCTACGCAGGGCAAAAGCGGTTCTCGTCCTCCGTGCTTGCTTTTTCTCAGAAAGAGCCGTGGTGTGCGTTTTCGCCGGAAAACGCGTTTTCGGCCGAAAACGTGTACGTTTGCACTTCCCCGCCACAGGGAAGCTGCTAGCCGGGAATTCTCTGCCTGGTTCTACCCGCTGCCCGGAACGCTACGCAGGGCAAAAGCGGTTCTCGTCCTCCGTGCTTGCTTTTTCTCAGAAAGAGCCGTGGTGTGCGTTTTCGCCGGAAAACGCCTTTTCGGCCGAAAACGTGTACGTTTGCACTTCCCCGCCACAGGGAAGCTGCTAGCCGGGAATTCTCTGCCTGGTTCTACCCGCTGCCCGGAACGCTACGCAGGGCAAAAGCGGTTCTCGTCCTCCGTGCTTGCTTTTTCTCAGAAAGAGCCGTGGTGTGCGATTTCGCTAGAAAACGCGTTTTCGGCCGAAAACGTGTACGTTTGCACTTCCCCGCCACAGGGAAGCTGCTAGCCGGGAATTCTCTGCCTGGTTCTACCCGCTGCCCGGAACGCTACGCAGGGCAAAAGCGGTTCTCGTCCTCCGTGCTTGCTTTTTCTCAGAAAGAGCCGTGGTGTGCGTTTTCGCCGGAAAACGCGTTTTCGGCCGAAAACGTGTACGTTTGCACTTCCCCGCCACAGGGAAGCTGCTAGCCGGGAATTCTCTGCCTGGTTCTACCCGCTGCCCGGAACGCTACGCAGGGCAAAAGCGGTTCTCGTCCTCCGTGCTTGCTTTTTCTCAGAAAGAGCCGTGGTGTGCGTTTTCGCCGGAAAACGCGTTTTCGGCCGAAAACGTGTACGTTTGCACTTCCCCGCCACAGGGAAGCTGCTAGCCGGGAATTCTCTGCCTGGTTCTACCCGCTGCCCGGAACGCTACGCAGGGCAAAAGCGGTTCTCGTCCTCCGTGCTTGCTTTTTCTCAGAAAGAGCCGTGGTGTGCGTTTTCGCCGGAAAACGCGTTTTCGGCCGAAAACGTGTACGTTTGCACTTCCCCGCCACAGGGAAGCTGCTAGCCGGGAATTCTCTGCCTGGTTCTACCCGCTGCCCGGAACGCTACGCAGGGCAAAAGCGGTTCTCGTCCTCCGTGCTTGCTTTTTCTCAGAAAGAGCCGTGGTGTGCGATTTCGCCGGAAAACACGTTTTCGGCCGAAAACGTGTACGTTTGCACTTCCCCGCCACAGGGAAGCTGCTAGCCGGGAATTCTCTGCCTGGTTCTACCCGCTGCCCGGAACGCTACGCAGGGCAAAAGCGGTTCTCGTCCTCCGTGCTTGCTTTTTCTCAGAAAGAGCCGTGGTGTGCGTATTCGCCGGAAAACGCGTTTCCGGCCGAAAACGTGTACGTTTGCACTTCCCCGCCACAGGGAAGCTGCTAGCCGGGAATTCTCTGCCTGGTTCTACCCGCTGCCCGGAACGCTACGCAGGGCAAAAGCGGTTCTCGTCCTCCGTGCTTGCTTTTTCTCAGAAAGAGCCGTGGTGTGCGATTTCGCCGGAAAACGCGTTTTCGGCCGAAAACGTGTACGTTTGCACTTCCCCGCCACAGGGAAGCTGCTAGCCGGGAATTCTCTGCCTGGTTCTACCCGCTGCCCGGAACGCTACGCGGGGCAAAAGCGGTTCTCGTCCTCCGTGCTTGCTTTTTCTCAGAAAGAGCCGTGGTGTGCGTTTTCGCCGGAAAACGCGTTTTCGGCCGAAAACGTGTACGTTTGCACTTCCCCGCCACAGGGAAGCTGCTAGCCGGGAATTCTCTGCCTGGTTCTACCCGCTGCCCGGAACGCTACTCAGGGCAAAAGCGGTTCTCGTCCTCCGTGCTTGCTTTTTCTCAGAAAGAGCCGTGGTGTGCGTTTTCGCCGGAAAACGCGTTTTCGGCCGAAAACGTGTACGTTTGCACTTCCCCGCCACAGGGAAGCTGCTAGCCGGGAATTCTCTGCCTGGTTCTACCCGCTGCCCGGAACGCTACGCAGGGCAAAAGCGGTTCTCGTCCTCCGTGCTTGCTTTTTCTCAGAAAGAGCCGTGGTGTGCGTTTTCGCCGGAAAACGCCTTTTCGGCCGAAAACGTGTACGTTTGCACTTCCCCGCCACAGGGAAGCTGCTAGCCGGGAATTCTCTGCCTGGTTCTACCCGCTGCCCGGAACGCTACGCAGGGCAAAAGCGGTTCTCGTCCTCCGTGCTTGCTTTTTCTCAGAAAGAGCCGTGGTGTGCGATTTCGCTAGAAAACGCGTTTTTGGCCGAAAACGTGTACGTTTGCACTTCCCCGCCACAGGGAAGCTGCTAGCCGGGAATTCTCTGCCTGGTTCTACCCGCTGCCCGGAACGCTACGCAGGGCAAAAGCGGTTCTCGTCCTCCGTGCTTGCTTTTTCTCAGAAAGAGCCGTGGTGTGCGATTTCGCCGGAAAACGCGTTTTCGGCCGAAAACGTGTACGTTTGCACTTCCCCGCCACAGGGAAGCTGCTAGCCGGGAATTCTCTGCCTGGTTCTACCCGCTGCCCGGAACGCTACGCAGGGCAAAAGCGGTTCTCGTCCTCCGTGCTTGCTTTTTCTCAGAAAGAGCCGTGGTGTGCGATTTCGCCGGAAAACGCGTTTTCGGCCGAAAACGTGTACGTTTGCACTTCCCCGCCACACGGAAGCTGCTAGCCGGGAATTCTCTGCCTGGTTCTACCCGCTGCCCGGAACGCTACGCAGGGCAAAAGCGGTTCTCGTCCTCCGTGCTTGCTTTTTCTCAGAAAGAGCCGTGGTGTGCGATTTCGCCGGAAAACGCGTTTTCGGCCGAAAACGTGTACGTTTGCACTTCCCCGCCACAGGGAAGCTGCTAGCCGGGAATTCTCTGCCTGGTTCTACCCGCTGCCCGGAACGCTACGCAGGGCAAAAGCGGTTCTCGTCCTCCGTGCTTGCTTTTTCTCAGAAAGAGCCGTGGTGTGCGATTTCGCCGGAAAACGCGTTTTCGGCCGAAAACGTGTACGTTTGCACTTCCCCGCCACAGGGAAGCTGCTAGCCGGGAATTCTCTGCCTGGTTCTACCCGCTGCCCGGAACGCTACGCAGGGCAAAAGCGGTTCTCGTCCTCCGTGCTTGCTTTTTCTCAGAAAGAGCCGTGGTGTGCGATTTCGCCGGAAAACGCGTTTTCGGCCGAAAACGTGTACGTTTGCACTTCCCCGCCACAGGGAAGCTGCTAGCCGGGAATTCTCTGCCTGGTTCTACCCGCTGCCCGGAACGCTACGCAGGGCAAAAGCGGTTCTCGTCCTCCGTGCTTGCTTTTTCTCAGAAAGAGCCGTGGTGTGCGATTTCGCCGGAAAACGCGTTTTCGGCCGAAAACGTGTACGTTTGCACTTCCCCGCCACAGGGAAGCTGCTAGCCGGGAATTCTCTGCCTGGTTCTACCCGCTGCCCGGAACGCTACGCAGGGCAAAAGCGGTTCTCGTCCTCCGTGCTTGCTTTTTCTCAGAAAGAGCCGTGGTGTGCGTTTTCGCCGGAAAACGCGTTTTCGGCCGAAAACGTGTACGTTTGCACTTCCCCGCCACAGGGAAGCTGCTAGCCGGGAATTCTCTGCCTGGTTCTACCCGCTGCCCGGAACGCTACGCAGGGCAAAAGCGGTTCTCGTCCTCCGTGCTTGCTTTTTCTCAGAAAGAGCCGTGGTGTGCGATTTCGCCGGAAAACGCGTTTTCGGCCGAAAACGTGTACGTTTGCACTTCCCCGCCACAGGGAAGCTGCTAGCCGGGAATTCTCTGCCTGGTTCTACCCGCTGCCCGGAACGCTACGCAGGGCAAAAGCGGTTCTCGTCCTCCGTGCTTGTTTTTTCTCAGAAAGAGCCGTGGTGTGCGTTTTCGCCGGAAAACGCGTTTTCGGCCGAAAACGTGTACGTTTGCACTTCCCCGCCACAGGGAAGCTGCTAGCCGGGAATTCTCTGCCTGGTTCTACCCGCTGCCCGGAACGCTACGCAGGGCAAAAGCGGTTCTCGTCCTCCGTGCTTGCTTTTTCTCAGAAAGAGCCGTGGTGTGCGTTTTCGCCGGAAAACTTATTTTCGGCCGAAAACGTGTACGTTTGCACATCCCCGCCGCAGGGAAGCTGCTAGCCGGGAATTCTCTGCCTGGTTCTACCCGCTGCCCGGAACGCTACGCAGGGCAAAAGCGGTTCTCGTCCTCCGTGCTTGCTTTTTCTCAGAAAGAGCCGTGGTGTGCGATTTCGCCGGAAAACGCGTTTTCGGCCGAAAACGTGTACGTTTGCACTTCCCCGCCACAGGGAAGCTGCTAGCCGGGAATTCTCTGCCTGGTTCTACCCGCTGCCCGGAACGCTACGCAGGGCAAAAGCGGTTCTCGTCCTCCGTGCTTGCTTTTTCTCAGAAAGAGCCGTGGTGTGCGTTTTCGCCGGAAAACGCGTTTTCGGCCGAAAACGTGTACGTTTGCACTTCCCCGCCACAGGGAAGCTGCTAGCCGGGAATTCTCTGCCTGGTTCTACCCGCTGCCCGGAACGCTACGCAGGGCAAAAGCGGTTCTCGTCCTCCGTGCTTGCTTTTTCTCAGAAAGAGCCGTGGTGTGCGATTTCGCCGGAAAACGCGTTTTCGGCCGAAAACGTGTACGTTTGCACTTCCCCGCCACAGGGAAGCTGCTAGCCGGGAATTCTCTGCCTGGTTCTACCCGCTGCCCGGAACGCTACGCAGGGCAAAAGCGGTTCTCGTCCTCCGTGCTTGCTTTTTCTCAGAAAGAGCCGTGGTGTGCGTTTTCGCCGGAAAACGCGTTTTCGGCCGAAAACGTGTACGTTTGCACTTCCCCGCCACAGGGAAGCTGCTAGCCGGGAATTCTCTGCCTGGTTCTACCCGCTGCCCGGAACGCTACGCAGGGCAAAAGCGGTTCTCGTCCTCCGTGCTTGCTTTTTCTCAGAAAGAGCCGTGGTGTGCGTTTTCGCCGGAAAACGAGTTTTCGGCCGAAAACGTGTACGTTTGCACTTCCCCGCCACAGGGAAGCTGCTAGCCGGGAATTCTCTGCCTGGTTCTACCCGCTGCCCGGAACGCTACGCAGGGCAAAAGCGGTTCTCGTCCTCCGTGCTTGCTTTTTCTCAGAAAGAGCCGTGGTGTGCGTTTTCGCCGGAAAACGCGTTTTCGGCCGAAAACGTGTACGTTTGCACTTCCCCGCCACAGGGAAGCTGCTAGCCGGGAATTCTCTGCCTGGTTCTACCCGCTGCCCGGAACGCTACGCAGGGCAAAAGCGGTTCTCGTCCTCCGTGCTTGCTTTTTCTCAGAAAGAGCCGTGGTGTGCGTTTTCGCCGGAAAACGCGTTTTCGGCCGAAAACGTGTACGTTTGCACTTCCCCGCCACAGGGAAGCTGCTAGCCGGGAATTCTCTGCCTGGTTCTACCCGCTGCCCGGAACGCTACGCAGGGCAAAAGCGGTTCTCGTCCTCCGTGCTTGCTTTTTCTCAGAAAGAGCCGTGGTGTGCGTTTTCGACGGAAAACGCGTTTTCGGCCGAAAACGTGTACGTTTGCACTTCCCCGCCACAGGGAAGCTGCTAGCCGGGAATTCTCTGCCTGGTTCTACCCGCTGCCCGGAACGCTACGCAGGGCAAAAGCGGTTCTCGTCCTCCGTGCTTGCTTTTTCTCAGAAAGAGCCGTGGTGTGCGATTTCGCCGGAAAACACGTTTTCGGCCGAAAACGTGTACGTTTGCACTTCCCCGCCACAGGGAAGCTGCTAGCCGGGAATTCTCTGCCTGGTTCTACCCGCTGCCCGGAACGCTACGCAGGGCAAAAGCGGTTCTCGTCCTCCGTGCTTGCTTTTTCTCAGAAAGAGCCGTGGTGTGCGTTTTCGCCGGAAAACGCGTTTTCGGCCGAAAACGTGTACGTTTGCACTTCCCCGCCACAGGGAAGCTGCTAGCCGGGAATTCTCTGCCTGGTTCTACCCGCTGCCCGGAACGCTACGCAGGGCAAAAGCGGTTCTCGTCCTCCGTGCTTGCTTTTTCTCAGAAAGAGCCGTGGTGTGCGATTTCGCCGGAAAACGCGTTTTCGGCCGAAAACGTGTACGTTTGCACTTCCCCGCCACAGGGAAGCTGCTAGCCGGGAATTCTCTGCCTGGTTCTACCCGCTGCCCGGAACGCTACGCAGGGCAAAAGCGGTTCTCGTCCTCCGTGCTTGCTTTTTCTCAGAAAGAGCCGTGGTGTGCGTTTTCGCCGGAAAACGCGTTTTCGGCCGAAAACGTGTACGTTTGCACTTCCCCGCCACAGGGAAGCTGCTAGCCGGGAATTCTCTGCCTGGTTCTACCCGCTGCCCGGAACGCTACTCAGGGCAAAAGCGGTTCTCGTCCTCCGTGCTTGCTTTTTCTCAGAAAGAGCCGTGGTGTGCGTTTTCGCCGGAAAACGCGTTTTCGGCCGAAAACGTGTACGTTTGCACTTCCCCGCCACAGGGAAGCTGCTAGCCGGGAATTCTCTGCCTGGTTCTACCCGCTGCCCGGAACGCTACGCAGGGCAAAAGCGGTTCTCGTCCTCCGTGCTTGCTTTTTCTCAGAAAGAGCCGTGGTGTGCGTTTTCGCCGGAAAACGCCTTTTCGGCCGAAAACGTGTACGTTTGCACTTCCCCGCCACAGGGAAGCTGCTAGCCGGGAATTCTCTGCCTGGTTCTACCCGCTGCCCGGAACGCTACGCAGGGCAAAAGCGGTTCTCGTCCTCCGTGCTTGCTTTTTCTCAGAAAGAGCCGTGGTGTGCGATTTCGCTAGAAAACGCGTTTTTGGCCGAAAACGTGTACGTTTGCACTTCCCCGCCACAGGGAAGCTGCTAGCCGGGAATTCTCTGCCTGGTTCTACCCGCTGCCCGGAACGCTACGCAGGGCAAAAGCGGTTCTCGTCCTCCGTGCTTGCTTTTTCTCAGAAAGAGCCGTGGTGTGCGATTTCGCCGGAAAACGCGTTTTCGGCCGAAAACGTGTACGTTTGCACTTCCCCGCCACAGGGAAGCTGCTAGCCGGGAATTCTCTGCCTGGTTCTA
The DNA here is from genome assembly GCF_965140245.1 of Athene noctua. Taxonomy (NCBI): domain Eukaryota; kingdom Metazoa; phylum Chordata; class Aves; order Strigiformes; family Strigidae; genus Athene; species Athene noctua. The sequence continues at coordinate 39,463 of NW_027438007.1, read as the reverse complement.
CCCGCTGCCCGGAACGCTACGCAGGGCAAAAGCGGTTCTCGTCCTCCGTGCTTGCTTTTTCTCAGAAAGAGCCGTGGTGTGCGATTTCGCCGGAAAACGCGTTTTCGGCCGAAAACGTGTACGTTTGCACTTCCCCGCCACACGGAAGCTGCTAGCCGGGAATTCTCTGCCTGGTTCTACCCGCTGCCCGGAACGCTACGCAGGGCAAAAGCGGTTCTCGTCCTCCGTGCTTGCTTTTTCTCAGAAAGAGCCGTGGTGTGCGATTTCGCCGGAAAACGCGTTTTCGGCCGAAAACGTGTACGTTTGCACTTCCCCGCCACAGGGAAGCTGCTAGCCGGGAATTCTCTGCCTGGTTCTACCCGCTGCCCGGAACGCTACGCAGGGCAAAAGCGGTTCTCGTCCTCCGTGCTTGCTTTTTCTCAGAAAGAGCCGTGGTGTGCGATTTCGCCGGAAAACGCGTTTTCGGCCGAAAACGTGTACGTTTGCACTTCCCCGCCACAGGGAAGCTGCTAGCCGGGAATTCTCTGCCTGGTTCTACCCGCTGCCCGGAACGCTACGCAGGGCAAAAGCGGTTCTCGTCCTCCGTGCTTGCTTTTTCTCAGAAAGAGCCGTGGTGTGCGTTTTCGCCGGAAAACGCGTTTTCGGCCGAAAACGTGTACGTTTGCACTTCCCCGCCACAGGGAAGCTGCTAGCCGGGAATTCTCTGCCTGGTTCTACCCGCTGCCCGGAACGCTACGCAGGGCAAAAGCGGTTCTCGTCCTCCGTGCTTGCTTTTTCTCAGAAAGAGCCGTGGTGTGCGTTTTCGCCGGAAAAAGCGTTTTCGGCCGAAAACGTGTACGTTTGCACTTCCCCGCCACAGGGAAGCTGCTAGCCGGGAATTCTCTGCCTGGTTCTACCCGCTGCCCGGAACGCTACGCAGGGCAAAAGCGGTTCTCGTCCTCCGTGCTTGCTTTTTCTCAGAAAGAGCCGTGGTGTGCGTTTTCGCCGGAAAACGCGTTTTCGGCCGAAAACGTGTACGTTTGCACTTCCCCGCCACAGGGAAGCTGCTAGCCGGGAATTCTCTGCCTGGTTCTACCCGCTGCCCGGAACGCTACGCAGGGCAAAAGCGGTTCTCGTCCTCCGTGCTTGCTTTTTCTCAGAAAGAGCCGTGGTGTGCGATTTCGCCGGAAAACGCGTTTTCGGCCGAAAACGTGTACGTTTGCACTTCCCCGCCACAGGGAAGCTGCTAGCCGGGAATTCTCTGCCTGGTTCTACCCGCTGCCCGGAACGCTACGCAGGGCAAAAGCGGTTCTCGTCCTCCGTGCTTGCTTTTTCTCAGAAAGAGCCGTGGTGTGCGTTTTCGCCGGAAAACGCGTTTTCGGCCGAAAACGTGTACGTTTGCACTTCCCCGCCACAGGGAAGCTGCTAGCCGGGAATTCTCTGCCTGGTTCTACCCGCTGCCCGGAACGCTACGCAGGGCAAAAGCGGTTCTCGTCCTCCGTGCTTGCTTTTTCTCAGAAAGAGCCGTGGTGTGCGTATTCGCCGGAAAACGCGTTTTCGGCCGAAAACGTGTACGTTTGCACTTCCCCGCCACAGGGAAGCTGCTAGCCGGGAATTCTCTGCCTGGTTCTACCCGCTGCCCGGGACGCTACGCAGGGCAAAAGCGGTTCTCGTCCTCCGTGCTTGCTTTTTCTCAGAAAGAGCCGTGGTGTGCGATTTCGCCGGAAAACGCGTTTTCGGCCGAAAACGTGTACGTTTGCACTTCCCCGCCACAGGGAAGCTGCTAGCCGGGAATTCTCTGCCTGGTTCTACCCGCTGCCCGGAACGCTACGCAGGGCAAAAGCGGTTCTCGTCCTCCGTGCTTGCTTTTTCTCAGAAAGAGCCGTGGTGTGCGTTTTCGCCGGAAAACGCGTTTTCGGCCGAAAACGTGTACGTTTACCCTTCCCCGCCACACGGAAGCTGCTAGCCGGGAATTCTCTGCCTGGTTCTACCCGCTGCCCGGAACGCTACGCAGAGCAAAAGCGGTTCTCGTCCTCCGTGCTTGTTTTTTCTCAGAAACAGCCGTGGTGTGCGTTTTCGCCGGAAAACGCGTTTTCGGCCGAAAACGTGTACGTTTGCACTTCCCCGCCACAGGGAAGCTGCTAGCCGGGAATTCTCTGCCTGGTTCTACCCGCTGCCCGGAACGCTACGCAGGGCAAAAGCGGTTCTCGTCCTCCGTGCTTGCTTTTTCTCAGAAAGAGCCGTGGTGTGCGTTTTCGCCGGAAAACGCGTTTTCGGCCGAAAACGTGTACGTTTGCACTTCCCCGCCACAGGGAAGCTGCTAGCCGGGAATTCTCTGCCTGGTTCTACCCGCTGCCCGGAACGCTACGCAGGGCAAAAGCGGTTCTCGTCCTCCGTGCTTGCTTTTTCTCAGAAAGAGCCGTGGTGTGCGTTTTCGCCGGAAAATGCGTTTTCGGCCGAAAACGTGTACGTTTGCACTTCCCCGCCACAGGGAAGCTGCTAGCCGGGAATTCTCTGCCTGGTTCTACCCGCTGCCCGGAACGCTACGCAGGGCAAAAGCGGTTCTCGTCCTCCGTGCTTGCTTTTTCTCAGAAAGAGCCGTGGTGTGCGTTTTCGCCGGAAAACGCGTTTTCGGCCGAAAACGTGTACGTTTGCACTTCCCCGCCACAGGGAAGCTGCTAGCCGGGAATTCTCTGCCTGGTTCTACCCGCTGCCCGGAACGCTACGCAGGGCAAAAGCGGTTCTCGTCCTCCGTGCTTGCTTTTTCTCAGAAAGAGCCGTGGTGTGCGATTTCGCCGGAAAACGCGTTTTCGGCCGAAAACGTGTACGTTTGCACTTCCCCGCCACAGGGAAGCTGCTAGCCGGGAATTCTCTGCCTGGTTCTACCCGCTGCCCGGAACGCTACGCAGGGCAAAAGCGGTTCTCGTCCTCCGTGCTTGCTTTTTCTCAGAAAGAGCCGTGGTGTGCGTTTTCGCCGGAAAACGCGTTTTCGGCCGAAAACGTGTACGTTTGCACTTCCCCGCCACAGGGAAGCTGCTAGCCGGGAATTCTCTGCCTGGTTCTACCCGCTGCCCGGAACGCTACGCAGGGCAAAAGCGGTTCTCGTCCTCCGTGCTTGCTTTTTCTCAGAAAGAGCCGTGGTGTGCGATTTCGCCGGAAAACGCGTTTTCGGCCGAAAACGTGTACGTTTGCACTTCCCCGCCACAGGGAAGCTGCTAGCCGGGAATTCTCTGCCTGGTTCTACCCGCTGCCCGGAACGCTACGCAGGGCAAAAGCGGTTCTCGTCCTCCGTGCTTGCTTTTTCTCAGAAAGAGCCGTGGTGTGCGTTTTCGCCGGAAAACGCGTTTTCGGCCGAAAACGTGTACGTTTGCACTTCCCCGCCACAGGGAAGCTGCTAGCCGGGAATTCTCTGCCTGGTTCTACCCGCTGCCCGGAACGCTACGCAGGGCAAAAGCGGTTCTCGTCCTCCGTGCTTGCTTTTTCTCAGAAAGAGCCGTGGTGTGCGATTTCGCCGGAAAACACGTTTTCGGCCGAAAACGTGTACGTTTGCACTTCCCCGCCACAGGGAAGCTACTAGCCGGGAATTCTCTGCCTGGTTCTACCCGCTGCCCGGAACGCTACGCAGGGCAAAAGCGGTTCTCGTCCTCCGTGCTTGCTTTTTCTCAGAAAGAGCCGTGGTGTGCGTTTTCGCCGGAAAACGCGTTTTCGGCCGAAAACGTGTACGTTTGCACTTCCCCGCCACAGGGAAGCTGCTAGCCGGGAATTCTCTGCCTGGTTCTACCCGCTGCCCGGAACGCTACGCAGGGCAAAAGCGGTTCTCGTCCTCCGTGCTTGCTTTTTCTCAGAAAGAGCCGTGGTGTGCGATTTCGCCGGAAAACGCGTTTTCGGCCGAAAACGTGTACGTTTGCACTTCCCCGCCACAGGGAAGCTGCTAGCCGGGAATTCTCTGCCTGGTTCTACCCGCTGCCCGGAACGCTACGCAGGGCAAAAGCGGTTCTCGTCCTCCGTGCTTGCTTTTTCTCAGAAAGAGCCGTGGTGTGCGATTTTGCCGGAAAACGCGTTTTCGGCCGAAAACGTGTACGTTTGCACTTCCCCGCCACAGGGAAGCTGCTAGCCGGGAATTCTCTGCCTGGTTCTACCCGCTGCCCGGAACGCTACGCAGGGCAAAAGCGGTTCTCGTCCTCCGTGCTTGCTTTTTCTCAGAAAGAGCCGTGGTTTGCGTTTTCGCCGGAAAACGCATTTTCGGCCGAAAACGTGTACGTTTGCACTTCCCCGCCACAGGGAAGCTGCTAGCCGGGAATTCTCTGCCTGGTTCTACCCGCTGCCCGGAACGCTACGCAGGGCAAAAGCGGTTCTCGTCCTCCGTGCTTGCTTTTTCTCAGAAAGAGCCGTGGTGTGCGATTTCGCCGGAAAACGCGTTTTCGGCCGAAAACGTGTACGTTTGCACTTCCCCGCCACAGGGAAGCTGCTAGCCGGGAATTCTCTGCCTGGTTCTACCCGCTGCCCGGAACGCTACGCAGGGCAAAAGCGGTTCTCGTCCTCCGTGCTTGTTTTTTCTCAGAAAGAGCCGTGGTGTGCGTTTTCGCCGGAAAACGCGTTTTCGGCCGAAAACGTGTACGTTTGCACTTCCCCGCCACAGGGAAGCTGCTAGCCGGGAATTCTCTGCCTGGTTCTACCCGCTGCCCGGAACGCTACGCAGGGCAAAAGCGGTTCTCGTCCTCCGTGCTTGCTTTTTCTCAGAAAGAGCCGTGGTGTGCGTTTTCGCCGGAAAACGCGTTTTCGGCCGAAAACGTGTACGTTTGCACTTCCCCGCCACAGGGAAGCTGCTAGCCGGGAATTCTCTGCCTGGTTCTACCCGCTGCCCGGAACGCTACGCAGGGCAAAAGCGGTTCTCGTCCTCCGTGCTTGCTTTTTCTCAGAAAGAGCCGTGGTGTGCGTTTTCGCCGGAAAACGCGTTTTCGGCCGAAAACGTGTACGTTTGCACTTCCCCGCCACAGGGAAGCTGCTAGCCGGGAATTCTCTGCCTGGTTCTACCCGCTGCCCGGAACGCTACGCAGGGCAAAAGCGGTTCTCGTCCTCCGTGCTTGTTTTTTCTCAGAAAGAGCCGTGGTGTGCGTTTTCGCCGGAAAACGCGTTTTCGGCCGAAAACGTGTACGTTTGCACTTCCCCGCCACAGGGAAGCTGCTAGCCGGGAATTCTCTGCCTGGTTCTACCCGCTGCCCGGAACGCTACGCAGGGCAAAAGCGGTTCTCGTCCTCCGTGCTTGCTTTTTCTCAGAAAGAGCCGTGGTGTGCGTTTTCGCCGGAAAACGCGTTTTCGGCCGAAAACGTGTACGTTTGCACTTCCCCGCCACAGGGAAGCTGCTAGCCGGGAATTCTCTGCCTGGTTCTACCCGCTGCCCGGAACGCTACGCAGGGCAAAAGCGGTTCTCGTCCTCCGTGCTTGCTTTTTCTCAGAAAGAGCCGTGGTGTGCGTTTTCACCGGAAAACGCCTTTTCGGCCGAAAACGTGTACGTTTGCACTTCCCCGCCACAGGGAAGCTGCTAGCCGGGAATTCTCTGCCTGGTTCTACCCGCTGCCCGGAACGCTACGCAGGGCAAAAGCGGTTCTCGTCCTCCGTGCTTGCTTTTTCTCAGAAAGAGCCGTGGTGTGCGTTTTCGCCGGAAAACGCGTTTTCGGCCGAAAACGTGTACGTTTGCACTTCCCCGCCACAGGGAAGCTGCTAGCCGGGAATTCTCTGCCTGGTTCTACCCGCTGCCCGGAACGCTACGCAGGGCAAAAGCGGTTCTCGTCCTCCGTGCTTGCTTTTTCTCAGAAAGAGCCGTGGTGTGCGTTTTCGCCGGAAAACGCCTTTTCGGCCGAAAACGTGTACGTTTGCACTTCCCCGCCACAGGGAAGCTGCTAGCCGGGAATTCTCTGCCTGGTTCTACCCGCTGCCCGGAACGCTACGCAGGGCAAAAGCGGTTCTCGTCCTCCGTGCTTGCTTTTTCTCAGAAAGAGCCGTGGTGTGCGATTTCGCTAGAAAACGCGTTTTCGGCCGAAAACGTGTACGTTTGCACTTCCCCGCCACAGGGAAGCTGCTAGCCGGGAATTCTCTGCCTGGTTCTACCCGCTGCCCGGAACGCTACGCAGGGCAAAAGCGGTTCTCGTCCTCCGTGCTTGCTTTTTCTCAGAAAGAGCCGTGGTGTGCGTTTTCGCCGGAAAACGCGTTTTCGGCCGAAAACGTGTACGTTTGCACTTCCCCGCCACAGGGAAGCTGCTAGCCGGGAATTCTCTGCCTGGTTCTACCCGCTGCCCGGAACGCTACGCAGGGCAAAAGCGGTTCTCGTCCTCCGTGCTTGCTTTTTCTCAGAAAGAGCCGTGGTGTGCGTATTCGCCGGAAAACGCGTTTTCGGCCGAAAACGTGTACGTTTGCACTTCCCCGCCACAGGGAAGCTGCTAGCCGGGAATTCTCTGCCTGGTTCTACCCGCTGCCCGGGACGCTACGCAGGGCAAAAGCGGTTCTCGTCCTCCGTGCTTGCTTTTTCTCAGAAAGAGCCGTGGTGTGCGATTTCGCCGGAAAACGCGTTTTCGGCCGAAAACGTGTACGTTTGCACTTCCCCGCCACAGGGAAGCTGCTAGCCGGGAATTCTCTGCCTGGTTCTACCCGCTGCCCGGAACGCTACGCAGGGCAAAAGCGGTTCTCGTCCTCCGTGCTTGCTTTTTCTCAGAAAGAGCCGTGGTGTGCGTTTTCGCCGGAAAACGCGTTTTCGGCCGAAAACGTGTACGTTTACCCTTCCCCGCCACACGGAAGCTGCTAGCCGGGAATTCTCTGCCTGGTTCTACCCGCTGCCCGGAACGCTACGCAGAGCAAAAGCGGTTCTCGTCCTCCGTGCTTGTTTTTTCTCAGAAACAGCCGTGGTGTGCGTTTTCGCCGGAAAACGCGTTTTCGGCCGAAAACGTGTACGTTTGCACTTCCCCGCCACAGGGAAGCTGCTAGCCGGGAATTCTCTGCCTGGTTCTACCCGCTGCCCGGAACGCTACGCAGGGCAAAAGCGGTTCTCGTCCTCCGTGCTTGCTTTTTCTCAGAAAGAGCCGTGGTGTGCGTTTTCGCCGGAAAACGCGTTTTCGGCCGAAAACGTGTACGTTTGCACTTCCCCGCCACAGGGAAGCTGCTAGCCGGGAATTCTCTGCCTGGTTCTACCCGCTGCCCGGAACGCTACGCAGGGCAAAAGCGGTTCTCGTCCTCCGTGCTTGCTTTTTCTCAGAAAGAGCCGTGGTGTGCGTTTTCGCCGGAAAACGCGTTTTCGGCCGAAAACGTGTACGTTTGCACTTCCCCGCCACAGGGAAGCTGCTAGCCGGGAATTCTCTGCCTGGTTCTACCCGCTGCCCGGAACGCTACGCAGGGCAAAAGCGGTTCTCGTCCTCCGTGCTTGCTTTTTCTCAGAAAGAGCCGTGGTGTGCGATTTCGCCGGAAAACGCGTTTTCGGCCGAAAACGTGTACGTTTGCACTTCCCCGCCACAGGGAAGCTGCTAGCCGGGAATTCTCTGCCTGGTTCTACCCGCTGCCCGGAACGCTACGCAGGGCAAAAGCGGTTCTCGTCCTCCGTGCTTGCTTTTTCTCAGAAAGAGCCGTGGTGTGCGATTTCGCCGGAAAACGCGTTTTCGGCCGAAAACGTGTACGTTTGCACTTCCCCGCCACAGGGAAGCTGCTAGCCGGGAATTCTCTGCCTGGTTCTACCCGCTGCCCGGAACGCTACGCAGGGCAAAAGCGGTTCTCGTCCTCCGTGCTTGCTTTTTCTCAGAAAGAGCCGTGGTGTGCGATTTTGCCGGAAAACGCGTTTTCGGCCGAAAACGTGTACGTTTGCACTTCCCCGCCACAGGGAAGCTGCTAGCCGGGAATTCTCTGCCTGGTTCTACCCGCTGCCCGGAACGCTACGCAGGGCAAAAGCGGTTCTCGTCCTCCGTGCTTGCTTTTTCTCAGAAAGAGCCGTGGTTTGCGTTTTCGCCGGAAAACGCATTTTCGGCCGAAAACGTGTACGTTTGCACTTCCCCGCCACAGGGAAGCTGCTAGCCGGGAATTCTCTGCCTGGTTCTACCCGCTGCCCGGAACGCTACGCAGGGCAAAAGCGGTTCTCGTCCTCCGTGCTTGCTTTTTCTCAGAAAGAGCCGTGGTGTGCGATTTCGCCGGAAAACGCGTTTTCGGCCGAAAACGTGTACGTTTGCACTTCCCCGCCACAGGGAAGCTGCTAGCCGGGAATTCTCTGCCTGGTTCTACCCGCTGCCCGGAACGCTACGCAGGGCAAAAGCGGTTCTCGTCCTCCGTGCTTGTTTTTTCTCAGAAAGAGCCGTGGTGTGCGTTTTCGCCGGAAAACGCGTTTTCGGCCGAAAACGTGTACGTTTGCACTTCCCCGCCACAGGGAAGCTGCTAGCCGGGAATTCTCTGCCTGGTTCTACCCGCTGCCCGGAACGCTACGCAGGGCAAAAGCGGTTCTCGTCCTCCGTGCTTGCTTTTTCTCAGAAAGAGCCGTGGTGTGCGTTTTCGCCGGAAAACGCGTTTTCGGCCGAAAACGTGTACGTTTGCACTTCCCCGCCACAGGGAAGCTGCTAGCCGGGAATTCTCTGCCTGGTTCTACCCGCTGCCCGGAACGCTACGCAGGGCAAAAGCGGTTCTCGTCCTCCGTGCTTGCTTTTTCTCAGAAAGAGCCGTGGTGTGCGTTTTCGCCGGAAAACGCGTTTTCGGCCGAAAACGTGTACGTTTGCACTTCCCCGCCACAGGGAAGCTGCTAGCCGGGAATTCTCTGCCTGGTTCTACCCGCTGCCCGGAACGCTACGCAGGGCAAAAGCGGTTCTCGTCCTCCGTGCTTGTTTTTTCTCAGAAAGAGCCGTGGTGTGCGTTTTCGCCGGAAAACGCGTTTTCGGCCGAAAACGTGTACGTTTGCACTTCCCCGCCACAGGGAAGCTGCTAGCCGGGAATTCTCTGCCTGGTTCTACCCGCTGCCCGGAACGCTACGCAGGGCAAAAGCGGTTCTCGTCCTCCGTGCTTGCTTTTTCTCAGAAAGAGCCGTGGTGTGCGTTTTCGCCGGAAAACGCGTTTTCGGCCGAAAACGTGTACGTTTGCACTTCCCCGCCACAGGGAAGCTGCTAGCCGGGAATTCTCTGCCTGGTTCTACCCGCTGCCCGGAACGCTACGCAGGGCAAAAGCGGTTCTCGTCCTCCGTGCTTGCTTTTTCTCAGAAAGAGCCGTGGTGTGCGTTTTCGCCGGAAAACGCGTTTTCGGCCGAAAACGTGTACGTTTGCACTTCCCCGCCACAGGGAAGCTGCTAGCCGGGAATTCTCTGCCTGGTTCTACCCGCTGCCCGGAACGCTACGCAGGGCAAAAGCGGTTCTCGTCCTCCGTGCTTGCTTTTTCTCAGAAAGAGCCGTGGTGTGCGATTTCGCCGGAAAACGCGTTTTCGGCCGAAAACGTGTACGTTTGCACTTCCCCGCCACAGGGAAGCTGCTAGCCGGGAATTCTCTGCCTGGTTCTACCCGCTGCCCGGAACGCTACGCAGGGCAAAAGCGGTTCTCGTCCTCCGTGCTTGCTTTTTCTCAGAAAGAGCCGTGGTGTGCGTTTTCGCCGGAAAACGCGTTTTCGGCCGAAAACGTGTACATTTGCACTTCCCCGCCACAGGGAAGCTGCTAGCCGGGAATTCTCTGCCTGGTTCTACCCGCTGCCCGGAACGCTACGCAGGGCAAAAGCGGTTCTCGTCCTCCGTGCTTGTTTTTTCTCAGAAAGAGCCGTGGTGTGCGATTTCGCCGGAAAACGCGTTTTCGGCCGAAAACGTGTACGTTTGCACTTCCCCGCCAGAGGGAAGCTGCTAGCCGGGAATTCTCTGCCTGGTTCTACCCGCTGCCCGGAACGCTACGCAGGGCAAAAGCGGTTCTCGTCCTCCGTGCTTGCTTTTTCTCAGAAAGAGCCGTGGTGTGCGATTTCGCCGGAAAACGCGTTTTCGGCCGAAAACGTGTACGTTTGCACTTCCCCGCCACAGGGAAGCTGCTAGCCGGGAATTCTCTGCCTGGTTCTACCCGCTGCCCGGAACGCTACGCAGGGCAAAAGCGGTTCTCGTCCTCCGTGCTTGCTTTTTCTCAGAAAGAGCCGTGGTGTGCGATTTCGCCGGAAAACGCGTTTTCGGCCGAAAACGTGTACGTTTGCACTTCCCCGCCATAGGGAAGCTGCTAGCCGGGAATTCTCTGCCTGGTTCTACCCGCTGCCCGGAACGCTACGCAGGGCAAAAGCGGTTCTCGTCCTCCGTGCTTGTTTTTCTCAGAAAGAGCCGTGGTGTGCGATTTCGCCGGAAAACGCGTTTTCGGCCGAAAACGTGTACGTTTGCACTTCCCCGCCACAGGGAAGCTGCTAGCCGGGAATTCTCTGCCTGGTTCTACCCGCTGCCCGGAACGCTACGCAGGGCAAAAGCGGTTCTCGTCCTCCGTGCTTGCTTTTTCTCAGAAAGAGCCGTGGTGTGCGTTTTCGCCGGAAAAAGCGTTTTCGGCCGAAAACGTGTACGTTTGCACTTCCCCGCCACAGGGAAGCTGCTAGCCGGGAATTCTCTGCCTGGTTCTACCCGCTGCCCGGAACGCTACGCAGGGCAAAAGCGGTTCTCGTCCTCCGTGCTTGCGTTTTCTTAGAAAGAGCCGTGGTGTGCGTTTTCGCCGGAAAACGCTTTTTCGGCCGAAAACGTGTACGTTTGCACTTCCCCGCCACAGGGAAGCTGCTAGCCGGGAATTCTCTGCCTGGTTCTACCCGCTGCCCGGAACGCTACGCAGGGCAAAAGCGGTTCTCGTCCTCCGTGCTTGCTTTTTCTCAGAAAGAGCCGTGGTGTGCGTTTTCGCCGGAAAACGCGTTTTCGGCCGAAAACGTGTACGTTTGCACTTCCCCGCCACACGGAAGCTGCTAGCCGGGAATTCTCTGCCTGGTTCTACCCGCTGCCCGGAACGCTACGCAGGGCAAAAGCGGTTCTCGTCCTCCGTGCTTGCTTTTTCTCAGAAAGAGCCGTGGTGTGCGATTTCGCCGGAAAACGCGTTTTCGGCCGAAAACGTGTACGTTTGCACTTCCCCGCCACAGGGAAGCTGCTAGCCGGGAATTCTCTGCCTGGTTCTACCCGCTGCCCGGAACGCTACGCAGGGCAAAAGCGGTTCTCGTCCTCCGTGCTTGCTTTTTCTCAGAAAGAGCCGTGGTGTGCGTTTTCGCCGGAAAACGCGTTTTCGGCCGAAAACGTGTACGTTTGCACTTCCCCGCCACAGGGAAGCTGCTAGCCGGGAATTCTCTGCCTGGTTCTACCCGCTGCCCGGAACGCTACGCAGGGCAAAAGCGGTTCTCGTCCTCCGTGCTTGCTTTTTCTCAGAAAGAGCCGTGGTGTGCGTTTTCGCCGGAAAACGCGTTTTCGGCCGAAAACGTGTACGTTTGCACTTCCCCGCCACAGGGAAGCTGCTAGCCGGGAATTCTCTGCCTGGTTCTACCCGCTGCCCGGAACGCTACGCAGGGCAAAAGCGGTTCTCGTCCTCCGTGCTTGCTTTTTCTCAGAAAGAGCCGTGGTGTGCGTTTTCGCCGGAAAACGCGTTTTCGGCCGAAAACGTGTACGTTTGCACTTCCCCGCCACAGGGAAGCTGCTAGCCGGGAATTCTCTGCCTGGTTCTACCCGCTGCCCGGAACGCTACGCACGGCAAAAGCGGTTCTCGTCCTCCGTGCTTGCTTTTTCTCAGAAAGAGCCGTGGTGTGCGATTTCGCCGGAAAACGCCTTTTCGGCCGAAAACGTGTACGTTTGCACTTCCCCGCCACAGGGAAGCTGCTAGCCGGGAATTCTCTGCCTGGTTCTACCCGCTGCCCGGAACGCTACGCAGGGCAAAAGCGGTTCTCGTCCTCCGTGCTTGTTTTTTCTCAGAAAGAGCCGTGGTGTGCGTTTTCGCCCAAAACGCGTTTTCGGCCGAAAACGTGTACGTTTGCACTTCCCCGCCACAGGGAAGCTGCTAGCCGGGAATTCTCTGCCTGGTTCTACCCGCTGCCCGGAACGCTACGCAGGGCAAAAGCGGTTCTCGTCCTCCGTGCTTGCTTTTTCTCAGAAAGAGCCGTGGTGTGCGTTTTCGCCGGAAAACTTATTTTCGGCCGAAAACGTGTACGTTTGCACATCCCCGCCGCAGGGAAGCTGCTAGCCGGGAATTCTCTGCCTGGTTCTACCCGCTGCCCGGAACGCTACGCAGGGCAAAAGCGGTTCTCGTCCTCCGTGCTTGCTTTTTCTCAGAAAGAGCCGTGGTGTGCGATTTCGCCGGAAAACGCGTTTTCGGCCGAAAACGTGTACGTTTGCACTTCCCCGCCACAGGGAAGCTGCTAGCCGGGAATTCTCTGCCTGGTTCTACCCGCTGCCCGGAACGCTACGCAGGGCAAAAGCGGTTCTCGTCCTCCGTGCTTGCTTTTTCTCAGAAAGAGCCGTGGTGTGCGTTTTCGCCGGAAAACGCGTTTTCGGCCGAAAACGTGTACGTTTGCACTTCCCCGCCACAGGGAAGCTGCTAGCCGGGAATTCTCTGCCTGGTTCTACCCGCTGCCCGGAACGCTACGCAGGGCAAAAGCGGTTCTCGTCCTCCGTGCTTGCTTTTTCTCAGAAAGAGCCGTGGTGTGCGATTTCGCCGGAAAACGCGTTTTCGGCCGAAAACGTGTACGTTTGCACTTCCCCGCCAGAGGGAAGCTGCTAGCCGGGAATTCTCTGCCTGGTTCTACCCGCTGCCCGGAACGCTACGCAGGGCAAAAGCGGTTCTCGTCCTCCGTGCTTGCTTTTTCTCAGAAAGAGCCGTGGTGTGCGATTTCGCCGGAAAACGCGTTTTCGGCCGAAAACGTGTACGTTTGCACTTCCCCGCCACAGGGAAGCTGCTAGCCGGGAATTCTCTGCCTGGTTCTACCCGCTGCCCGGAACGCTACGCAGGGCAAAAGCGGTTCTCGTCCTCCGTGCTTGCTTTTTCTCAGAAAGAGCCGTGGTGTGCGATTTCGCCGGAAAACGCGTTTTCGGCCGAAAACGTGTACGTTTGCACTTCCCCGCCACAGGGAAGCTGCTAGCCGGGAATTCTCTGCCTGGTTCTACCCGCTGCCCGGAACGCTACGCAGGGCAAAAGCGGTTCTCGTCCTCCGTGCTTGCTTTTTCTCAGAAAGAGCCGTGGTGTGCGATTTCGCCGGAAAACGCGTTTTCGGCCGAAAACGTGTACGTTTGCACTTCCCCGCCACAGGGAAGCTGCTAGCCGGGAATTCTCTGCCTGGTTCTACCCGCTGCCCGGAACGCTACGCAGGGCAAAAGCGGTTCTCGTCCTCCGTGCTTGCTTTTTCTCAGAAAGAGCCGTGGTGTGCGTTTTCGCCGGAAAACGCGTTTTCGGCCGAAAACGTGTACGTTTGCACTTCCCCGCCACAGGGAAGCTGCTAGCCGGGAATTCTCTGCCTGGTTCTACCCGCTGCCCGGAACGCTACGCAGGGCAAAAGCGGTTCTCGTCCTCCGTGCTTGCTTTTTCTCAGAAAGAGCCGTGGTGTGCGTTTTCGCCGGAAAACGCGTTTTCGGCCGAAAACGTGTACGTTTGCACTTCCCCGCCACAGGGAAGCTGCTAGCCGGGAATTCTCTGCCTGGTTCTACCCGCTGCCCGGAACGCTACGCAGGGCAAAAGCGGTTCTCGTCCTCCGTGCTTGCTTTTTCTCAGAAAGAGCCGTGGTGTGCGTTTTCGCCGGAAAACTTATTTTCGGCCGAAAACGTGTACGTTTGCACATCCCCGCCGCAGGGAAGCTGCTAGCCGGGAATTCTCTGCCTGGTTCTACCCGCTGCCCGGAACGCTACGCAGGGCAAAAGCGGTTCTCGTCCTCCGTGCTTGCTTTTTCTCAGAAAGAGCCGTGGTGTGCGATTTCGCCGGAAAACGCGTTTTCGGCCGAAAACGTGTACGTTTGCACTTCCCCGCCACAGGGAAGCTGCTAGCCGGGAATTCTCTGCCTGGTTCTACCCGCTGCCCGGAACGCTACGCAGGGCAAAAGCGGTTCTCGTCCTCCGTGCTTGCTTTTTCTCAGAAAGAGCCGTGGTGTGCGTTTTCGCCGGAAAACGCGTTTTCGGCCGAAAACGTGTACGTTTGCACTTCCCCGCCACAGGGAAGCTGCTAGCCGGGAATTCTCTGCCTGGTTCTACCCGCTGCCCGGAACGCTACGCAGGGCAAAAGCGGTTCTCGTCCTCCGTGCTTGCTTTTTCTCAGAAAGAGCCGTGGTGTGCGATTTCGCCGGAAAACGCGTTTTCGGCCGAAAACGTGTACGTTTGCACTTCCCCGCCAGAGGGAAGCTGCTAGCCGGGAATTCTCTGCCTGGTTCTACCCGCTGCCCGGAACGCTACGCAGGGCAAAAGCGGTTCTCGTCCTCCGTGCTTGCTTTTTCTCAGAAAGAGCCGTGGTGTGCGATTTCGCCGGAAAACGCGTTTTCGGCCGAAAACGTGTACGTTTGCACTTCCCCGCCACAGGGAAGCTGCTAGCCGGGAATTCTCTGCCTGGTTCTACCCGCTGCCCGGAACGCTACGCAGGGCAAAAGCGGTTCTCGTCCTCCGTGCTTGCTTTTTCTCAGAAAGAGCCGTGGTGTGCGATTTCGCCGGAAAACGCGTTTTCGGCCGAAAACGTGTACGTTTGCACTTCCCCGCCACAGGGAAGCTGCTAGCCGGGAATTCTCTGCCTGGTTCTACCCGCTGCCCGGAACGCTACGCAGGGCAAAAGCGGTTCTCGTCCTCCGTGCTTGCTTTTTCTCAGAAAGAGCCGTGGTGTGCGATTTCGCCGGAAAACGCGTTTTCGGCCGAAAACGTGTACGTTTGCACTTCCCCGCCACAGGGAAGCTGCTAGCCGGGAATTCTCTGCCTGGTTCTACCCGCTGCCCGGAACGCTACGCAGGGCAAAAGCGGTTCTCGTCCTCCGTGCTTGCTTTTTCTCAGAAAGAGCCGTGGTGTGCGTTTTCGCCGGAAAACGCGTTTTCGGCCGAAAACGTGTACGTTTGCACTTCCCCGCCACAGGGAAGCTGCTAGCCGGGAATTCTCTGCCTGGTTCTACCCGCTGCCCGGAACGCTACGCAGGGCAAAAGCGGTTCTCGTCCTCCGTGCTTGCTTTTTCTCAGAAAGAGCCGTGGTGTGCGTTTTCGCCGGAAAACTTATTTTCGGCCGAAAACGTGTACGTTTGCACATCCCCGCCGCAGGGAAGCTGCTAGCCGGGAATTCTCTGCCTGGTTCTACCCGCTGCCCGGAACGCTACGCAGGGCAAAAGCGGTTCTCGTCCTCCGTGCTTGCTTTTTCTCAGAAAGAGCCGTGGTGTGCGATTTCGCCGGAAAACGCGTTTTCGGCCGAAAACGTGTACGTTTGCACTTCCCCGCCACAGGGAAGCTGCTAGCCGGGAATTCTCTGCCTGGTTCTACCCGCTGCCCGGAACGCTACGCAGGGCAAAAGCGGTTCTCGTCCTCCGTGCTTGCTTTTTCTCAGAAAGAGCCGTGGTGTGCGTTTTCGCCGGAAAACGCGTTTTCGGCCGAAAACGTGTACGTTTGCACTTCCCCGCCACAGGGAAGCTGCTAGCCGGGAATTCTCTGCCTGGTTCTACCCGCTGCCCGGAACGCTACGCAGGGCAAAAGCGGTTCTCGTCCTCCGTGCTTGCTTTTTCTCAGAAAGAGCCGTGGTGTGCGTTTTCGCCGGAAAACGCGTTTTCGGCCGAAAACGTGTACGTTTGCACTTCCCCGCCACAGGGAAGCTGCTAGCCGGGAATTCTCTGCCTGGTTCTACCCGCTGCCCGGAACGCTACGCAGGGCAAAAGCGGTTCTCGTCCTCCGTGCTTGCTTTTTCTCAGAAAGAGCCGTGGTGTGCGTTTTCGCCGGAAAACTTATTTTCGGCCGAAAACGTGTACGTTTGCACATCCCCGCCGCAGGGAAGCTGCTAGCCGGGAATTCTCTGCCTGGTTCTACCCGCTGCCCGGAACGCTACGCAGGGCAAAAGCGGTTCTCGTCCTCCGTGCTTGCTTTTTCTCAGAAAGAGCCGTGGTGTGCGATTTCGCCGGAAAACGCGTTTTCGGCCGAAAACGTGTACGTTTGCACTTCCCCGCCACAGGGAAGCTGCTAGCCGGGAATTCTCTGCCTGGTTCTACCCGCTGCCCGGAACGCTACGCAGGGCAAAAGCGGTTCTCGTCCTCCGTGCTTGCTTTTTCTCAGAAAGAGCCGTGGTGTGCGTTTTCGCCGGAAAACGCGTTTTCGGCCGAAAACGTGTACGTTTGCACTTCCCCGCCACAGGGAAGCTGCTAGCCGGGAATTCTCTGCCTGGTTCTACCCGCTGCCCGGAACGCTACGCAGGGCAAAAGCGGTTCTCGTCCTCCGTGCTTGCTTTTTCTCAGAAAGAGCCGTGGTGTGCGATTTCGCCGGAAAACGCGTTTTCGGCCGAAAACGTGTACGTTTGCACTTCCCCGCCAGAGGGAAGCTGCTAGCCGGGAATTCTCTGCCTGGTTCTACCCGCTGCCCGGAACGCTACGCAGGGCAAAAGCGGTTCTCGTCCTCCGTGCTTGCTTTTTCTCAGAAAGAGCCGTGGTGTGCGATTTCGCCGGAAAACGCGTTTTCGGCCGAAAACGTGTACGTTTGCACTTCCCCGCCACAGGGAAGCTGCTAGCCGGGAATTCTCTGCCTGGTTCTACCCGCTGCCCGGAACGCTACGCAGGGCAAAAGCGGTTCTCGTCCTCCGTGCTTGCTTTTTCTCAGAAAGAGCCGTGGTGTGCGATTTCGCCGGAAAACGCGTTTTCGGCCGAAAACGTGTACGTTTGCACTTCCCCGCCACAGGGAAGCTGCTAGCCGGGAATTCTCTGCCTGGTTCTACCCGCTGCCCGGAACGCTACGCAGGGCAAAAGCGGTTCTCGTCCTCCGTGCTTGCTTTTTCTCAGAAAGAGCCGTGGTGTGCGATTTCGCCGGAAAACGCGTTTTCGGCCGAAAACGTGTACGTTTGCACTTCCCCGCCACAGGGAAGCTGCTAGCCGGGAATTCTCTGCCTGGTTCTACCCGCTGCCCGGAACGCTACGCAGGGCAAAAGCGGTTCTCGTCCTCCGTGCTTGCTTTTTCTCAGAAAGAGCCGTGGTGTGCGTTTTCGCCGGAAAACGCGTTTTCGGCCGAAAACGTGTACGTTTGCACTTCCCCGCCACAGGGAAGCTGCTAGCCGGGAATTCTCTGCCTGGTTCTACCCGCTGCCCGGAACGCTACGCAGGGCAAAAGCGGTTCTCGTCCTCCGTGCTTGCTTTTTCTCAGAAAGAGCCGTGGTGTGCGATTTCGCCGGAAAACGCGTTTTCGGCCGAAAACGTGTACGTTTGCACTTCCCCGCCACAGGGAAGCTGCTAGCCGGGAATTCTCTGCCTGGTTCTACCCGCTGCCCGGAACGCTACGCAGGGCAAAAGCGGTTCTCGTCCTCCGTGCTTGTTTTTTCTCAGAAAGAGCCGTGGTGTGCGTTTTCGCCGGAAAACGCGTTTTCGGCCGAAAACGTGTACGTTTGCACTTCCCCGCCACAGGGAAGCTGCTAGCCGGGAATTCTCTGCCTGGTTCTACCCGCTGCCCGGAACGCTACGCAGGGCAAAAGCGGTTCTCGTCCTCCGTGCTTGCTTTTTCTCAGAAAGAGCCGTGGTGTGCGTTTTCGCCGGAAAACTTATTTTCGGCCGAAAACGTGTACGTTTGCACATCCCCGCCGCAGGGAAGCTGCTAGCCGGGAATTCTCTGCCTGGTTCTACCCGCTGCCCGGAACGCTACGCAGGGCAAAAGCGGTTCTCGTCCTCCGTGCTTGCTTTTTCTCAGAAAGAGCCGTGGTGTGCGATTTCGCCGGAAAACGCGTTTTCGGCCGAAAACGTGTACGTTTGCACTTCCCCGCCACAGGGAAGCTGCTAGCCGGGAATTCTCTGCCTGGTTCTACCCGCTGCCCGGAACGCTACGCAGGGCAAAAGCGGTTCTCGTCCTCCGTGCTTGCTTTTTCTCAGAAAGAGCCGTGGTGTGCGTTTTCGCCGGAAAACGCGTTTTCGGCCGAAAACGTGTACGTTTGCACTTCCCCGCCACAGGGAAGCTGCTAGCCGGGAATTCTCTGCCTGGTTCTACCCGCTGCCCGGAACGCTACGCAGGGCAAAAGCGGTTCTCGTCCTCCGTGCTTGCTTTTTCTCAGAAAGAGCCGTGGTGTGCGATTTCGCCGGAAAACGCGTTTTCGGCCGAAAACGTGTACGTTTGCACTTCCCCGCCAGAGGGAAGCTGCTAGCCGGGAATTCTCTGCCTGGTTCTACCCGCTGCCCGGAACGCTACGCAGGGCAAAAGCGGTTCTCGTCCTCCGTGCTTGCTTTTTCTCAGAAAGAGCCGTGGTGTGCGATTTCGCCGGAAAACGCGTTTTCGGCCGAAAACGTGTACGTTTGCACTTCCCCGCCACAGGGAAGCTGCTAGCCGGGAATTCTCTGCCTGGTTCTACCCGCTGCCCGGAACGCTACGCAGGGCAAAAGCGGTTCTCGTCCTCCGTGCTTGCTTTTTCTCAGAAAGAGCCGTGGTGTGCGATTTCGCCGGAAAACGCGTTTTCGGCCGAAAACGTGTACGTTTGCACTTCCCCGCCACAGGGAAGCTGCTAGCCGGGAATTCTCTGCCTGGTTCTACCCGCTGCCCGGAACGCTACGCAGGGCAAAAGCGGTTCTCGTCCTCCGTGCTTGCTTTTTCTCAGAAAGAGCCGTGGTGTGCGATTTCGCCGGAAAACGCGTTTTCGGCCGAAAACGTGTAC
Source organism: Athene noctua (assembly GCF_965140245.1). Classification (NCBI taxonomy): domain Eukaryota; kingdom Metazoa; phylum Chordata; class Aves; order Strigiformes; family Strigidae; genus Athene; species Athene noctua. The sequence continues at coordinate 20,727 of NW_027438007.1, read as the reverse complement.
GTTTGCACTTCCCCGCCACAGGGAAGCTGCTAGCCGGGAATTCTCTGCCTGGTTCTACCCGCTGCCCGGAACGCTACGCAGGGCAAAAGCGGTTCTCGTCCTCCGTGCTTGCTTTTTCTCAGAAAGAGCCGTGGTGTGCGTTTTCGCCGGAAAACGCGTTTTCGGCCGAAAACGTGTACGTTTGCACTTCCCCGCCACAGGGAAGCTGCTAGCCGGGAATTCTCTGCCTGGTTCTACCCGCTGCCCGGAACGCTACGCAGGGCAAAAGCGGTTCTCGTCCTCCGTGCTTGCTTTTTCTCAGAAAGAGCCGTGGTGTGCGTTTTCGCCGGAAAACGCGTTTTCGGCCAAAAACGAGTACGTTTGCACTTCCCCGCCACAGGGAAGCTGCTAGCCGGGAATTCTCTGCCTGGTTCTACCCGCTGCCCGGAACGCTACGCAGGGCAAAAGCGGTTCTCGTCCTCCGTGCTTGTTTTTTCTCAGAAAGAGCCGTGGTGTGCGTTTTCGCCGGAAAACGCGTTTTCGGCCGAAAACGTGTACGTTTGCACTTCCCCGCCACAGGGAAGCTGCTAGCCGGGAATTCTCTGCCTGGTTCTACCCGCTGCCCGGAACGCTACGCAGGGCAAAAGCGGTTCTCGTCCTCCGTGCTTGCTTTTTCTCAGAAAGAGCCGTGGTGTGCGTTTTCGCCGGAAAACGCGTTTTCGGCCGAAAACGTGTACGTTTGCACTTCCCCGCCACAGGGAAGCTGCTAGCCGGGAATTCTCTGCCTGGTTCTACCCGCTGCCCGGAACGCTACGCAGGGCAAAAGCGGTTCTCGTCCTCCGTGCTTGCTTTTTCTCGGAAAGAGCCGTGGTGTGCGTTTTCGCCGGAAAACGCGTTTTCGGCCGAAAACGTGTACGTTTGCACTTCCCCGCCACAGGGAAGCTGCTAGCCGGGAATTCTCTGCCTGGTTCTACCCGCTGCCCGGAACGCTACGCAGGGCAAAAGCGGTTCTCGTCCTCCGTGCTTGCTTTTTCTCAGAAAGAGCCGTGGTGTGCGTTTTCGCCGGAAAACGCGTTTTCGGCCGAAAACGTGTACGTTTGCACTTCCCCGCCACAGGGAAGCTGCTAGCCGGGAATTCTCTGCCTGGTTCTACCCGCTGCCCGGAACGCTACGCAGGGCAAAAGCGGTTCTCGTCCTCCGTGCTTGCTTTTTCTCAGAAAGAGCCGTGGTGTGCGATTTCGCCGGAAAACGCGTTTTCGGCCGAAAACGTGTACGTTTGCACTTCCCCGCCACAGGGAAGCTGCTAGCCGGGAATTCTCTGCCTGGTTCTACCCGCTGCCCGGAACGCTACGCAGGGCAAAAGCGGTTCTCGTCCTCCGTGCTTGCTTTTTCTCAGAAAGAGCCGTGGTGTGCGTTTTCGCCGGAAAACGCGTTTTCGGCCGAAAACGTGTACGTTTGCACTTCCCCGCCACAGGGAAGCTGCTAGCCGGGAATTCTCTGCCTGGTTCTACCCGCTGCCCGGAACGCTACGCAGGGCAAAAGCGGTTCTCGTCCTCCGTGCTTGCTTTTTCTCAGAAAGAGCCGTGGTGTGCGTTTTCGCCGGAAAACTTATTTTCGGCCGAAAACGTGTACGTTTGCACATCCCCGCCGCAGGGAAGCTGCTAGCCGGGAATTCTCTGCCTGGTTCTACCCGCTGCCCGGAACGCTTTGCAGGGCAAAAGCGGTTCTCGTCCTCCGTGCTTGCTTTTTCTCAGAAAGAGCCGTGGTGTGCGTTTTCGCCGGAAAACGCGTTTTCGGCCGAAAACGTGTACGTTTGCACTTCCCCGCCACAGGGAAGCTGCTAGCCGGGAATTCTCTGCCTGGTTCTACCCGCTGCCCGGAACGCTACGCAGGGCAAAAGCGGTTCTCGTCCTCCGTGCTTGCTTTTTCTCAGAAAGAGCCGTGGTGTGCGTTTTCGCCGGAAAACGCGTTTTCGGCCGAAAACGTGTACGTTTGCACTTCCCCGCCACAGGGAAGCTGCTAGCCGGGAATTCTCTGCCTGGTTCTACCCGCTGCCCGGAACGCTACGCAGGGCAAAAGCGGTTCTCGTCCTCCGTGCTTGCTTTTTCTCAGAAAGAGCCGTGGTGTGCGTTTTCGCCGGAAAACGAGTTTTCGGCCAAAAACGTGTACGTTTGCACTTCCCCGCCACAGGGAAGCTGCTAGCCGGGAATTCTCTGCCTGGTTCTACCCGCTGCCCGGAACGCTACGCAGGGCAAAAGCGGTTCTCGTCCTCCGTGCTTGTTTTTTCTCAGAAAGAGCCGTGGTGTGCGTTTTCGCCGGAAAACGCGTTTTCGGCCGAAAACGTGTACATTTGCACTTCCCCGCCACAGGGAAGCTGCTAGCCGGGAATTCTCTGCCTGGTTCTACCCGCTGCCCGGAACGCTACGCAGGGCAAAAGCGGTTCTCGTCCTCCGTGCTTGCTTTTTCTCAGAAAGAGCCGTGGTGTGCGTTTTCGCCGGAAAACGCGTTTTCGGCCGAAAACGTGTACGTTTGCACTTCCCCGCCACAGGGAAGCTGCTAGCCGGGAATTCTCTGCCTGGTTCTACCCGCTGCCCGGAACGCTACGCAGGGCAAAAGCGGTTCTCGTCCTCCGTGCTTGCTTTTTCTCAGAAAGAGCCGTGGTGTGCGATTTCGCCGGAAAACTTATTTTCGGCCGAAAACGTGTACGTTTGCACTTCCCCGCCACAGGGAAGCTGCTAGCCGGGAATTCTCTGCCTGGTTCTACCCGCTGCCCGGAACGCTACGCAGGGCAAAAGCGGTTCTCGTCCTCCGTGCTTGCTTTTTCTCAGAAAGAGCCGTGGTGTGCGTTTTCGCCGGAAAACGCGTTTTCGGCCGAAAACGTGTACGTTTGCACTTCCCCGCCACAGGGAAGCTGCTAGCCGGGAATTCTCTGCCTGGTTCTACCCGCTGCCCGGAACGCTACGCAGGGCAAAAGCGGTTCTCGTCCTCCGTGCTTGGTTTTTCTCAGAAAGAGCCGTGGTGTGCGATTTCGCCGGAAAACGCGTTTTCGGCCGAAAACGTGTACGTTTGCACTTCCCCGCCACAGGGAAGCTGCTAGCCGGGAATTCTCTGCCTGGTTCTACCCGCTGCCCGGAACGCTACGCAGGGCAAAAGCGGTTCTCGTCCTCCGTGCTTGTTTTTTCTCAGAAAGAGCCGTGGTGTGCGTTTTCGCCGGAAAACGCGTTTTCGGCCGAAAACGTGTACGTTTGCACTTCCCCGCCACAGGGAAGCTGCTAGCCGGGAATTCTCTGCCTGGTTCTACCCGCTGCCCGGAACGCTACGCAGGGCAAAAGCGGTTCTCGTCCTCCGTGCTTGCTTTTTCTCAGAAAGAGCCGTGGTGTGCGTTTTCGCCGGAAAACGCGTTTTCGGCCGAAATCGTGTACGTTTGCACTTCCCCGCCACAGGGACGCTGCTAGCCGGGAATTCTCTGCCTGGTTCTACCCGCTGCCCGGAACGCTACGCAGGGCAAAAGCGGTTCTCGTCCTCCGTGCTTGCTTTTTCTCAGAAAGAGCCGTGGTGTGCGATTTCGCCGGAAAACGCGTTTTCGGCCGAAAACGTGTACGTTTGCACTTCCCCGCCACAGGGAAGCTGCTAGCCGGGAATTCTCTGCCTGGTTCTACCCGCTGCCCGGAACGCTACGCAGGGCAAAAGCGGTTCTCGTCCTCCGTGCTTGCTTTTTCTCAGAAAGAGCCGTGGTGTGCGTTTTCGCCGGAAAACGCGTTTTCGGCCGAAAACGTGTACGTTTGCACTTCCCCGCCACAGGGAAGCTGCTAGCCGGGAATTCTCTGCCTGGTTCTACCCGCTGCCCGGAACGCTACGCAGGGCAAAAGCGGTTCTCGTCCTCCGTGCTTGCTTTTTCTCAGAAAGAGCCGTGGTGTGCGATTTCGCCGGAAAACGCGTTTTCGGCCGAAAACGTGTACGTTTGCACTTCCCCGCCACAGGGAAGCTGCTAGCCGGGAATTCTCTGCCTGGTTCTACCCGCTGCCCGGAACGCTACGCAGGGCAAAAGCGGTTCTCGTCCTCCGTGCTTGCTTTTTCTCAGAAAGAGCCGTGGTGTGCGATTTCGCCGGAAAACGAGTTTTCGGCCGAAAACGTGTACGTTTGCACTTCCCCGCCACAGGGAAGCTGCTAGCCGGGAATTCTCTGCCTGGTTCTACCCGCTGCCCGGAACGCTACGCAGGGCAAAAGCGGTTCTCGTCCTCCGTGCTTGCTTTTTCTCAGAAAGAGCCGTGGTGTGCGTTTTCGCCGGAAAACGCGTTTTCGGCCGAAAACGTGTACGTTTGCACTTCCCCGCCACACGGAAGCTGCTAGCCGGGAATTCTCTGCCTGGTTCTACCCGCTGCCCGGAACGCTACGCAGGGCAAAAGCGGTTCTCGTCCTCCGTGCTTGCTTTTTCTCAGAAAGAGCCGTGGTGTGCGATTTCGCCGGAAAACGCGTTTTCGGCCGAAAACGTGTACGTTTGCACTTCCCCGCCACAGGGAAGCTGCTAGCCGGGAATTCTCTGCCTGGTTCTACCCGCTGCCCGGAACGCTACGCAGGGCAAAAGCGGTTCTCGTCCTCCGTGCTTGCTTTTTCTCAGAAAGAGCCGTGGTGTGCGTTTTCGCCGGAAAACGCGTTTTCGGCCGAAAACGTGTACGTTTGCACTTCCCCGCCACAGGGAAGCTGCTAGCCGGGAATTCTCTGCCTGGTTCTACCCGCTGCCCGGAACGCTACGCAGGGCAAAAGCGGTTCTCGTCCTCCGTGCTTGCTTTTTCTCAGAAAGAGCCGTGGTGTGCGTTTTCGCCGGAAAACGCGTTTTCGGCCGAAAACGTGTACGTTTGCACTTCCCCGCCACAGGGAAGCTGCTAGCCGGGAATTCTCTGCCTGGTTCTACCCGCTGCCCGGAACGCTACGCAGGGCAAAAGCGGTTCTCGTCCTCCGTGCTTGCTTTTTCTCAGAAAGAGCCGTGGTGTGCGTTTTCGCCGGAAAACGCGTTTTCGGCCGAAAACGTGTACGTTTGCACTTCCCCGCCACAGGGAAGCTGCTAGCCGGGAATTCTCTGCCTGGTTCTACCCGCTGCCCGGAACGCTACGCAGGGCAAAAGCGGTTCTCGTCCTCCGTGCTTGTTTTTTCTCAGAAAGAGCCGTGGTGTGCGTTTTCGCCGGAAAACGCGTTTTCGGCCGAAAACGTGTACGTTTGCACTTCCCCGCCACAGGGAAGCTGCTAGCCGGGAATTCTCTGCCTGGTTCTACCCGCTGCCCGGAACGCTACGCAGGGCAAAAGCGGTTCTCGTCCTCCGTGCTTGCTTTTTCTCAGAAAGAGCCGTGGTGTGCGTTTTCGCCGGAAAACTTATTTTCGGCCGAAAACGTGTACGTTTGCACATCCCCGCCGCAGGGAAGCTGCTAGCCGGGAATTCTCTGCCTGGTTCTACCCGATGCCCGGAACGCTACGCAGGGCAAAAGCGGTTCTCGTCCTCCGTGCTTGCTTTTTCTCAGAAAGAGCCGTGGTGTGCGTTTTCGCCGGAAAACGCGTTTTCGGCCGAAAACGTGTACGTTTGCACTTCCCCGCCACAGGGAAGCTGCTAGCCGGGAATTCTCTGCCTGGTTCTACCCGCTGCCCGGAACGCTACGCAGGGCAAAAGCGGTTCTCGTCCTCCGTGCTTGCTTTTTCTCAGAAAGAGCCGTGGTGTGCGATTTCGCCGGAAAACGCGTTTTCGGCCGAAAACGTGTACGTTTGCACTTCCCCGCCAGAGGGAAGCTGCTAGCCGGGAATTCTCTGCCTGGTTCTACCCGCTGCCCGGAACGCTACGCAGGGCAAAAGCGGTTCTCGTCCTCCGTGCTTGCTTTTTCTCAGAAAGAGCCGTGGTGTGCGATTTCGCCGGAAAACGCGTTTTCGGCCGAAAACGTGTACGTTTGCACTTCCCCGCCACAGGGAAGCTGCTAGCCGGGAATTCTCTGCCTGGTTCTACCCGCTGCCCGGAACGCTACGCAGGGCAAAAGCGGTTCTCGTCCTCCGTGCTTGCTTTTTCTCAGAAAGAGCCGTGGTGTGCGATTTCGCCGGAAAACGCGTTTTCGGCCGAAAACGTGTACGTTTGCACTTCCCCGCCACAGGGAAGCTGCTAGCCGGGAATTCTCTGCCTGGTTCTACCCGCTGCCCGGAACGCTACGCAGGGCAAAAGCGGTTCTCGTCCTCCGTGCTTGCTTTTTCTCAGAAAGAGCCGTGGTGTGCGATTTCGCCGGAAAACGCGTTTTCGGCCGAAAACGTGTACGTTTGCACTTCCCCGCCACAGGGAAGCTGCTAGCCGGGAATTCTCTGCCTGGTTCTACCCGCTGCCCGGAACGCTACGCAGGGCAAAAGCGGTTCTCGTCCTCCGTGCTTGCTTTTTCTCAGAAAGAGCCGTGGTGTGCGTTTTCGCCGGAAAACGCGTTTTCGGCCGAAAACGTGTACGTTTGCACTTCCCCGCCACAGGGAAGCTGCTAGCCGGGAATTCTCTGCCTGGTTCTACCCGCTGCCCGGAACGCTACGCAGGGCAAAAGCGGTTCTCGTCCTCCGTGCTTGCTTTTTCTCAGAAAGAGCCGTGGTGTGCGATTTCGCCGGAAAACGCGTTTTCGGCCGAAAACGTGTACGTTTGCACTTCCCCGCCACAGGGAAGCTGCTAGCCGGGAATTCTCTGCCTGGTTCTACCCGCTGCCCGGAACGCTACGCAGGGCAAAAGCGGTTCTCGTCCTCCGTGCTTGTTTTTTCTCAGAAAGAGCCGTGGTGTGCGTTTTCGCCGGAAAACGCGTTTTCGGCCGAAAACGTGTACGTTTGCACTTCCCCGCCACAGGGAAGCTGCTAGCCGGGAATTCTCTGCCTGGTTCTACCCGCTGCCCGGAACGCTACGCAGGGCAAAAGCGGTTCTCGTCCTCCGTGCTTGCTTTTTCTCAGAAAGAGCCGTGGTGTGCGTTTTCGCCGGAAAACTTATTTTCGGCCGAAAACGTGTACGTTTGCACATCCCCGCCGCAGGGAAGCTGCTAGCCGGGAATTCTCTGCCTGGTTCTACCCGCTGCCCGGAACGCTACGCAGGGCAAAAGCGGTTCTCGTCCTCCGTGCTTGCTTTTTCTCAGAAAGAGCCGTGGTGTGCGATTTCGCCGGAAAACGCGTTTTCGGCCGAAAACGTGTACGTTTGCACTTCCCCGCCACAGGGAAGCTGCTAGCCGGGAATTCTCTGCCTGGTTCTACCCGCTGCCCGGAACGCTACGCAGGGCAAAAGCGGTTCTCGTCCTCCGTGCTTGCTTTTTCTCAGAAAGAGCCGTGGTGTGCGTTTTCGCCGGAAAACGCGTTTTCGGCCGAAAACGTGTACGTTTGCACTTCCCCGCCACAGGGAAGCTGCTAGCCGGGAATTCTCTGCCTGGTTCTACCCGCTGCCCGGAACGCTACGCAGGGCAAAAGCGGTTCTCGTCCTCCGTGCTTGCTTTTTCTCAGAAAGAGCCGTGGTGTGCGATTTCGCCGGAAAACGCGTTTTCGGCCGAAAACGTGTACGTTTGCACTTCCCCGCCAGAGGGAAGCTGCTAGCCGGGAATTCTCTGCCTGGTTCTACCCGCTGCCCGGAACGCTACGCAGGGCAAAAGCGGTTCTCGTCCTCCGTGCTTGCTTTTTCTCAGAAAGAGCCGTGGTGTGCGATTTCGCCGGAAAACGCGTTTTCGGCCGAAAACGTGTACGTTTGCACTTCCCCGCCACAGGGAAGCTGCTAGCCGGGAATTCTCTGCCTGGTTCTACCCGCTGCCCGGAACGCTACGCAGGGCAAAAGCGGTTCTCGTCCTCCGTGCTTGCTTTTTCTCAGAAAGAGCCGTGGTGTGCGATTTCGCCGGAAAACGCGTTTTCGGCCGAAAACGTGTACGTTTGCACTTCCCCGCCAGAGGGAAGCTGCTAGCCGGGAATTCTCTGCCTGGTTCTACCCGCTGCCCGGAACGCTACGCAGGGCAAAAGCGGTTCTCGTCCTCCGTGCTTGCTTTTTCTCAGAAAGAGCCGTGGTGTGCGATTTCGCCGGAAAACGCGTTTTCGGCCGAAAACGTGTACGTTTGCACTTCCCCGCCACAGGGAAGCTGCTAGCCGGGAATTCTCTGCCTGGTTCTACCCGCTGCCCGGAACGCTACGCAGGGCAAAAGCGGTTCTCGTCCTCCGTGCTTGCTTTTTCTCAGAAAGAGCCGTGGTGTGCGTTTTCGCCGGAAAACGCGTTTTCGGCCGAAAACGTGTACGTTTGCACTTCCCCGCCACAGGGAAGCTGCTAGCCGGGAATTCTCTGCCTGGTTCTACCCGCTGCCCGGAACGCTACGCAGGGCAAAAGCGGTTCTCGTCCTCCGTGCTTGCTTTTTCTCAGAAAGAGCCGTGGTGTGCGTTTTCGCCGGAAAACGCGTTTTCGGCCAAAAACGAGTACGTTTGCACTTCCCCGCCACAGGGAAGCTGCTAGCCGGGAATTCTCTGCCTGGTTCTACCCGCTGCCCGGAACGCTACGCAGGGCAAAAGCGGTTCTCGTCCTCCGTGCTTGTTTTTTCTCAGAAAGAGCCGTGGTGTGCGTTTTCGCCGGAAAACGCGTTTTCGGCCGAAAACGTGTACGTTTGCACTTCCCCGCCACAGGGAAGCTGCTAGCCGGGAATTCTCTGCCTGGTTCTACCCGCTGCCCGGAACGCTACGCAGGGCAAAAGCGGTTCTCGTCCTCCGTGCTTGCTTTTTCTCAGAAAGAGCCGTGGTGTGCGTTTTCGCCGGAAAACGCGTTTTCGGCCGAAAACGTGTACGTTTGCACTTCCCCGCCACAGGGAAGCTGCTAGCCGGGAATTCTCTGCCTGGTTCTACCCGCTGCCCGGAACGCTACGCAGGGCAAAAGCGGTTCTCGTCCTCCGTGCTTGCTTTTTCTCGGAAAGAGCCGTGGTGTGCGTTTTCGCCGGAAAACGCGTTTTCGGCCGAAAACGTGTACGTTTGCACTTCCCCGCCACAGGGAAGCTGCTAGCCGGGAATTCTCTGCCTGGTTCTACCCGCTGCCCGGAACGCTACGCAGGGCAAAAGCGGTTCTCGTCCTCCGTGCTTGCTTTTTCTCAGAAAGAGCCGTGGTGTGCGTTTTCGCCGGAAAACGCGTTTTCGGCCGAAAACGTGTACGTTTGCACTTCCCCGCCACAGGGAAGCTGCTAGCCGGGAATTCTCTGCCTGGTTCTACCCGCTGCCCGGAACGCTACGCAGGGCAAAAGCGGTTCTCGTCCTCCGTGCTTGCTTTTTCTCAGAAAGAGCCGTGGTGTGCGATTTCGCCGGAAAACGCGTTTTCGGCCGAAAACCTGTACGTTTGCACTTCCCCGCCACAGGGAAGCTGCTAGCCGGGAATTCTCTGCCTGGTTCTACCCGCTGCCCGGAACGCTACGCAGGGCAAAAGCGGTTCTCGTCCTCCGTGCTTGCTTTTTCTCAGAAAGAGCCGTGGTGTGCGTTTTCGCCGGAAAACGCGTTTTCGGCCGAAAACGTGTACGTTTGCACTTCCCCGCCACAGGGAAGCTGCTAGCCGGGAATTCTCTGCCTGGTTCTACCCGCTGCCCGGAACGCTACGCAGGGCAAAAGCGGTTCTCGTCCTCCGTGCTTGCTTTTTCTCAGAAAGAGCCGTGGTGTGCGTTTTCGCCGGAAAACTTATTTTCGGCCGAAAACGTGTACGTTTGCACATCCCCGCCGCAGGGAAGCTGCTAGCCGGGAATTCTCTGCCTGGTTCTACCCGCTGCCCGGAACGCTTTGCAGGGCAAAAGCGGTTCTCGTCCTCCGTGCTTGCTTTTTCTCAGAAAGAGCCGTGGTGTGCGTTTTCGCCGGAAAACGCGTTTTCGGCCGAAAACGTGTACGTTTGCACTTCCCCGCCACAGGGAAGCTGCTAGCCGGGAATTCTCTGCCTGGTTCTACCCGCTGCCCGGAACGCTACGCAGGGCAAAAGCGGTTCTCGTCCTCCGTGCTTGCTTTTTCTCAGAAAGAGCCGTGGTGTGCGTTTTCGCCGGAAAACGCGTTTTCGGCCGAAAACGTGTACGTTTGCACTTCCCCGCCACAGGGAAGCTGCTAGCCGGGAATTCTCTGCCTGGTTCTACCCGCTGCCCGGAACGCTACGCAGGGCAAAAGCGGTTCTCGTCCTCCGTGCTTGCTTTTTCTCAGAAAGAGCCGTGGTGTGCGTTTTCGCCGGAAAACGAGTTTTCGGCCAAAAACGTGTACGTTTGCACTTCCCCTCCACAGGGAAGCTGCTAGCCGGGAATTCTCTGCCTGGTTCTACCCGCTGCCCGGAACGCTACGCAGGGCAAAAGCGGTTCTCGTCCTCCGTGCTTGTTTTTTCTCAGAAAGAGCCGTGGTGTGCGTTTTCGCCGGAAAACGCGTTTTCGGCCGAAAACGTGTACATTTGCACTTCCCCGCCACAGGGAAGCTGCTAGCCGGGAATTCTCTGCCTGGTTCTACCCGCTGCCCGGAACGCTACGCAGGGCAAAAGCGGTTCTCGTCCTCCGTGCTTGCTTTTTCTCAGAAAGAGCCGTGGTGTGCGTTTTCGCCGGAAAACGCGTTTTCGGCCGAAAACGTGTACGTTTGCACTTCCCCGCCACAGGGAAGCTGCTAGCCGGGAATTCTCTGCCTGGTTCTACCCGCTGCCCGGAACGCTACGCAGGGCAAAAGCGGTTCTCGTCCTCCGTGCTTGCTTTTTCTCAGAAAGAGCCGTGGTGTGCGTTTTCGCCGGAAAACGCGTTTTCGGCCGAAAACGTGTACGTTTGCACTTCCCCGCCACAGGGAAGCTGCTAGCCGGGAATTCTCTGCCTGGTTCTACCCGCTGCCCGGAACGCTACGCAGGGCAAAAGCGGTTCTCGTCCTCCGTGCTTGCTTTTTCTCAGAAAGAGCCGTGGTGTGCGATTTCGCCGGAAAACGCGTTTTCGGCCGAAAACGTGTACGTTTGCACTTCCCCGCCACAGGGAAGCTGCTAGCCGGGAATTCTCTGCCTGGTTCTACCCGCTGCCCGGAACGCTACGCAGGGCAAAAGCGGTTCTCGTCCTCCGTGCTTGTTTTCTCTCAGAAAGAGCCGTGGTGTGCGTTTTCGCCGGAAAACGCGTTTTCGGCCGAAAACGTGTACGTTTGCACTTCCCCGCCACAGGGAAGCTGCTAGCCGGGAATTCTCTGCCTGGTTCTACCCGCTGCCCGGAACGCTACGCAGGGCAAAAGCGGTTCTCGTCCTCCGTGCTTGCTTTTTCTCAGAAAGAGCCGTGGTGTGCGTTTTCGCCGGAAAACGCGTTTTCGGCCGAAATCGTGTACGTTTGCACTTCCCCGCCACAGGGACGCTGCTAGCCGGGAATTCTCTGCCTGGTTCTACCCGCTGCCCGGAACGCTACGCAGGGCAAAAGCGGTTCTCGTCCTCCGTGCTTGCTTTTTCTCAGAAAGAGCCGTGGTGTGCGATTTCGCCGGAAAACGCGTTTTCGGCCGAAAACGTGTACGTTTGCACTTCCCCGCCAGAGGGAAGGTGCTAGCCGGGAATTCTCTGCCTGGTTCTACCCGCTGCCCGGAACGCTACGCAGGGCAAAAGCGGTTCTCGTCCTCCGTGCTTGCTTTTTCTCAGAAAGAGCCGTGGTGTGCGATTTCGCCGGAAAACGCGTTTTCGGCCGAAAACGTGTACGTTTGCACTTCCCCGCCACAGGGAAGCTGCTAGCCGGGAATTCTCTGCCTGGTTCTACCCGCTGCCCGGAACGCTACGCAGGGCAAAAGCGGTTCTCGTCCTCCGTGCTTGCTTTTTCTCAGAAAGAGCCGTGGTGTGCGATTTCGCCGGAAAACGCGTTTTCGGCCGAAAACGTGTACGTTTGCACTTCCCCGCCACAGGGAAGCTGCTAGCCGGGAATTCTCTGCCTGGTTCTACCCGCTGCCCGGAACGCTACGCAGGGCAAAAGCGGTTCTCGTCCTCCGTGCTTGCTTTTTCTCAGAAAGAGCCGTGGTGTGCGATTTCGCCGGAAAACGCGTTTTCGGCCGAAAACGTGTACGTTTGCACTTCCCCGCCACAGGGAAGCTGCTAGCCGGGAATTCTCTGCCTGGTTCTACCCGCTGCCCGGAACGCTACGCAGGGCAAAAGCGGTTCTCGTCCTCCGTGCTTGTTTTTTCTCAGAAAGAGCCGTGGTGTGCGATTTCGCCGGAAAACGCGTTTTCGGCCGAAAACGTGTACGTTTGCACTTCCCCGCCACAGGGAAGCTGCTAGCCGGGAATTCTCTGCCTGGTTCTACCCGCTGCCCGGAACGCTACGCAGGGCAAAAGCGGTTCTCGTCCTCCGTGCTTGCTTTTTCTCAGAAAGAGCCGTGGTGTGCGATTTCGCCGGAAAACGCGTTTTCGGCCGAAAACGTGTACGTTTGCACTTCCCCGCCACAGGGAAGCTGCTAGCCGGGAATTCTCTGCCTGGTTCTACCCGCTGCCCGGAACGCTACGCAGGGCAAAAGCGGTTCTCGTCCTCCGTGCTTGCTTTTTCTCAGAAAGAGCCGTGGTGTGCGATTTCGCCGGAAAACGCGTTTTCGGCCGAAAACGTGTACGTTTGCACTTCCCCGCCACAGGGAAGCTGCTAGCCGGGAATTCTCTGCCTGGTTCTACCCGCTGCCCGGAACGCTACGCAGGGCAAAAGCGGTTCTCGTCCTCCGTGCTTGCTTTTTCTCAGAAAGAGCCGTGGTGTGCGATTTCGCCGGAAAACGCGTTTTCGGCCGAAAACGTGTACGTTTGCACTTCCCCGCCACAGGGAAGCTGCTAGCCGGGAATTCTCTGCCTGGTTCTACCCGCTGCCCGGAACGCTACGCAGGGCAAAAGCGGTTCTCGTCCTCCGTGCTTGCTTTTTCTCAGAAAGAGCCGTGGTGTGCGTTTTCGCCGGAAAACGCGTTTTCGGCCGAAAACGTGTACGTTTGCACTTCCCCGCCACAGGGAAGCTGCTAGCCGGGAATTCTCTGCCTGGTTCTACCCGCTGCCCGGAACGCTACGCAGGGCAAAAGCGGTTCTCGTCCTCCGTGCTTGCTTTTTCTCAGAAAGAGCCGTGGTGTGCGTTTTCGCCGGAAAACGCGTTTTCGGCCGAAAACGTGTACGTTTGCACTTCCCCGCCACAGGGAAGCTGCTAGCCGGGAATTCTCTGCCTGGTTCTACCCGCTGCCCGGAACGCTACGCAGGGCAAAAGCGGTTCTCGTCCTCCGTGCTTGCTTTTTCTCAGAAAGAGCCGTGGTGTGCGTTTTCGCCGGAAAACGCGTTTTCGGCCAAAAACGAGTACGTTTGCAATTCCCCGCCACAGGGAAGCTGCTAGCCGGGAATTCTCTGCCTGGTTCTACCCGCTGCCCGGAACGCTACGCAGGGCAAAAGCGGTTCTCGTCCTCCGTGCTTGTTTTTTCTCAGAAAGAGCCGTGGTGTGCGTTTTCGCCGGAAAACGCGTTTTCGGCCGAAAACGTGTACGTTTGCACTTCCCCGCCACAGGGAAGCTGCTAGCCGGGAATTCTCTGCCTGGTTCTACCCGCTGCCCGGAACGCTACGCAGGGCAAAAGCGGTTCTCGTCCTCCGTGCTTGCTTTTTCTCGGAAAGAGCCGTGGTGTGCGTTTTCGCCGGAAAACGCGTTTTCGGCCGAAAACGTGTACGTTTGCACTTCCCCGCCACAGGGAAGCTGCTAGCCGGGAATTCTCTGCCTGGTTCTACCCGCTGCCCGGAACGCTACGCAGGGCAAAAGCGGTTCTCGTCCTCCGTGCTTGCTTTTTCTCAGAAAGAGCCGTGGTGTTCGTTTTCGCCGGAAAACGCGTTTTCGGCCGAAAACGTGTACGTTTGCACTTCCCCGCCACAGGGAAGCTTCTAGCCGGGAATTCTCTGCCTGGTTCTACCCGCTGCCCGGAACGCTACGCAGGGCAAAAGCGGTTCTCGTCCTCCGTGCTTGCTTTTTCTCAGAAAGAGCCGTGGTGTGCGATTTCGCCGGAAAACGCGTTTTCGGCCGAAAACGTGTACGTTTGCACTTCCCCGCCACAGGGAAGCTGCTAGCCGGGAATTCTCTGCCTGGTTCTACCCGCTGCCCGGAACGCTACGCAGGGCAAAAGCGGTTCTCGTCCTCCGTGCTTGCTTTTTCTCAGAGAGAGCCGTGGTGTGCGTTTTCGCCGGAAAACGCGTTTTCGGCCGAAAACGTGTACGTTTGCACTTCCCCGCCACAGGGAAGCTGCTAGCCGGGAATTCTCTGCCTGGTTCTACCCGCTGCCCGGAACGCTACGCAGGGCAAAAGCGGTTCTCGTCCTCCGTGCTTGTTTTTTCTCAGAAAGAGCCGTGGTGTGCGTTTTCGCCGGAAAACGCGTTTTCGGCCGAAAACGTGTACGTTTGCACTTCCCCGCCACAGGGAAGCTGCTAGCCGGGAATTCTCTGCCTGGTTCTACCCGCTGCCCGGAACGCTACGCAGGGCAAAAGCGGTTCTCGTCCTCCGTGCTTGCTTTTTCTCAGAAAGAGCCGTGGTGTGCGTTTTCGCCGGAAAACGCGTTTTCGGCCGAAAACGTGTACGTTTGCACATCCCCGCCGCAGGGAAGCTGCTAGCCGGGAATTCTCTGCCTGGTTCTACCCGCTGCCCGGAACGCTACGCAGGGCAAAAGCGGTTCTCGTCCTCCGTGCTTGCTTTTTCTCAGAAAGAGCCGTGGTGTGCGATTTCGCCGGAAAACGCGTTTTCGGCCGAAAACGTGTACGTTTGCACTTCCCCGCCACAGGGAAGCTGCTAGCCGGGAATTCTCTGCCTGGTTCTACCCGCTGCCCGGAACGCTACGCAGGGCAAAAGCGGTTCTCGTCCTCCGTGCTTGTTTTTTCTCAGAAAGAGCCGTGGTGTGCGATTTCGCCGGAAAACGCGTTTTCGGCCGAAAACGTGTACGTTTGCACTTCCCCGCCACAGGGAAGCTGCTAGCCGGGAATTCTCTGCCTGGTTCTACCCGCTGCCCGGAACGCTACGCAGGGCAAAAGCGGTTCTCGTCCTCCGTGCTTGCTTTTTCTCAGAAAGAGCCGTGGTGTGCGATTTCGCCGGAAAACCCGTTTTCGGCCGAAAACGTGTACGTTTGCACTTCCCCGCCACAGGGAAGCTGCTAGCCGGGAATTCTCTGCCTGGTTCTACCCGCTGCCCGGAACGCTACGCAGGGCAAAAGCGGTTCTCGTCCTCCGTGCTTGCTTTTTCTCAGAAAGAGCCGTGGTGTGCGATTTCGCCGGAAAACGCTTTTTCGGCCGAAAACGTGTACGTTTGCACTTCCCCGCCACAGGGAAGCTGAGCCGGGAATTCTCTGCCTGGTTCTACCCGCTGCCCGGAACGCTACGCAGGGCAAAAGCGGTTCTCGTCCTCCGTGCTTGCTTTTTCTCAGAAAGAGCCGTGGTGTGCGATTTCGCCGGAAAACGCGTTTTCGGCCGAAAACGTGTACGTTTGCACTTCCCCGCCACAGGGAAGCTGCTAGCCGGGAATTCTCTGCCTGGTTCTACCCGCTGCCCGGAACGCTACGCAGGGCAAAAGCGGTTCTCGTCCTCCGTGCTTGCTTTTTCTCAGAAAGAGCCGTGGTGTGCGATTTCGCCGGAAAACGCGTTTTCGGCCGAAAACGTGTACGTTTGCACTTCCCCGCCACAGGGAAGCTGCTAGCCGGGAATTCTCTGCCTGGTTCTACCCGCTGCCCGGAACGCTACGCAGGGCAAAAGCGGTTCTCGTCCTCCGTGCTTGCTTTTTCTCAGAAAGAGCCGTGGTGTGCGATTTCGCCGGAAAACGCGTTTTCGGCCGAAAACGTGTACGTTTGCACTTCCCCGCCACAGGGAAGCTGCTAGCCGGGAATTCTCTGCCTGGTTCTACCCGCTGCCCGGAACGCTACGCAGGGCAAAAGCGGTTCTCGTCCTCCGTGCTTGCTTTTTCTCAGAAAGAGCCGTGGTGTGCGTTTTCGCCGGAAAACGCGTTTTCGGCCGAAAACGTGTACGTTTGCACTTCCCCGCCACAGGGAAGCTGCTAGCCGGGAATTCTCTGCCTGGTTCTACCCGCTGCCCGGAACGCTACGCAGGGCAAAAGCGGTTCTCGTCCTCCGTGCTTGCTTTTTCTCAGAAAGAGCCGTGGTGTGCGTTTTCGCCGGAAAACGCGTTTTCGGCCGAAAACGTGTACGTTTGCACTTCCCCGCCACAGGGAAGCTGCTAGCCGGGAATTCTCTGCCTGGTTCTACCCGCTGCCCGGAACGCTACGCAGGGCAAAAGCGGTTCTCGTCCTCCGTGCTTGCTTTTTCTCAGAAAGAGCCGTGGTGTGCGTTTTCGCCGGAAAACGCGTTTTCGGCCGAAAACGTGTACGTTTGCACTTCCCCGCCACAGGGAAGCTGCTAGCCGGGAATTCTCTGCCTGGTTCTACCCGCTGCCCGGAACGCTACGCAGGGCAAAAGCGGTTCTCGTCCTCCGTGCTTGCTTTTTCTCAGAAAGAGCCGTGGTGTGCGTTTTCGCCGGAAAACGCGTTTTCGGCCGAAAACGTGTACGTTTGCACTTCCCCGCCACAGGGAAGCTGCTAGCCGGGAATTCTCTGCCTGGTTCTACCCGCTGCCCGGAACGCTACGCAGGGCAAAAGCGGTTCTCGTCCTCCGTGCTTGCTTTTTCTCAGAAAGAGCCGTGGTGTGCGTTTTCGCCGGAAAACGCGTTTTCGGCCGAAAACGTGTACGTTTGCACTTCCCCGCCACAGGGAAGCTGCTAGCCGGGAATTCTCTGCCTGGTTCTACCCGCTGCCCGGAACGCTACGCAGGGCAAAAGCGGTTCTCGTCCTCCGTGCTTGCTTTTTCTCAGAAAGAGCCGTGGTGTGCGTTTTCGCCGGAAAACGCGTTTTCGGCCGAAAACGTGTACGTTTGCACTTCCCCGCCACAGGGAAGCTGCTAGCCGGGAATTCTCTGCCTGGTTCTACCCGCTGCCCGGAACGCTACGCAGGGCAAAAGCGGTTCTCGTCCTCCGTGCTTGCTTTTTCTCAGTGGTGTGCGTTTTCGCCGGAAAACGCGTTTTCGGCCGAAAACGTGTACGTTTGCACTTCCCCGCCACAGGGAAGCTGCTAGCCGGGAATTCTCTGCCTGGTTCTACCCGCTGCCCGGAACGCTACGCAGGGCAAAAGCGGTTCTCGTCCTCCGTGCTTGCTTTTTCTCAGAAAGAGCCGTGGTGTGCGTTTTCGCCGGAAAACGCGTTTTCGGCCGAAAACGTGTACGTTTGCACTTCCCCGCCACAGGGAAGCTGCTAGCCGGGAATTCTCTGCCTGGTTCTACCCGCTGCCCGGAACGCTACGCAGGGCAAAAGCGGTTCTCGTCCTCCGTGCTTGCTTTTTCTCAGAAAGAGCCGTGGTGTGCGTTTTCGCCGGAAAACGCGTTTTCGGCCGAAAACGTGTACGTTTGCACTTCCCCGCCACAGGGAAGCTGCTAGCCGGGAATTCTCTGCCTGGTTCTACCCGCTGCCCGGAACGCTACGCAGGGCAAAAGCGGTTCTCGTCCTCCGTGCTTGCTTTTTCTCAGAAAGAGCCGTGGTGTGCGTTTTCGCCGGAAAACGCGTTTTCGGCCGAAAACGTGTACGTTTGCACTTCCCCGCCACAGGGAAGCTGCTAGCCGGGAATTCTCTGCCTGGTTCTACCCGCTGCCCGGAACGCTACGCAGGGCAAAAGCGGTTCTCGTCCTCCGTGCTTGCTTTTTCTCAGAAAGAGCCGTGGTGTGCGTTTTCGCCGGAAAACGCGTTTTCGGCCGAAAACGTGTACGTTTGCACTTCCCCGCCACAGGGAAGCTGCTAGCCGGGAATTCTCTGCCTGGTTCTACCCGCTGCCCGGAACGCTACGCAGGGCAAAAGCGGTTCTCGTCCTCCGTGCTTGCTTTTTCTCAGAAAGAGCCGTGGTGTGCGTTTTCGCCGGAAAACGCGTTTTCGGCCGAAAACGTGTACGTTTGCACTTCCCCGCCACAGGGAAGCTGCTAGCCGGGAATTCTCTGCCTGGTTCTACCCGCTGCCCGGAACGCTACGCAGGGCAAAAGCGGTTCTCGTCCTCCGTGCTTGCTTTTTCTCAGAAAGAGCCGTGGTGTGCGTTTTCGCCGGAAAACGCGTTTTCGGCCGAAAACGTGTACGTTTGCACTTCCCCGCCACAGGGAAGCTGCTAGCCGGGAATTCTCTGCCTGGTTCTACCCGCTGCCCGGAACGCTACGCAGGGCAAAAGCGGTTCTCGTCCTCCGTGCTTGCTTTTTCTCAGAAAGAGCCGTGGTGTGCGTTTTCGCCGGAAAACGCGTTTTCGGCCGAAAACGTGTACGTTTGCACTTCCCCGCCACAGGGAAGCTGCTAGCCGGGAATTCTCTGCCTGGTTCTACCCGCTGCCCGGAACGCTACGCAGGGCAAAAGCGGTTCTCGTCCTCCGTGCTTGCTTTTTCTCAGAAAGAGCCGTGGTGTGCGTTTTCGCCGGAAAACGCGTTTTCGGCCGAAAACGTGTACGTTTGCACTTCCCCGCCACAGGGAAGCTGCTAGCCGGGAATTCTCTGCCTGGTTCTACCCGCTGCCCGGAACGCTACGCAGGGCAAAAGCGGTTCTCGTCCTCCGTGCTTGCTTTTTCTCAGAAAGAGCCGTGGTGTGCGTTTTCGCCGGAAAACGCGTTTTCGGCCGAAAACGTGTACGTTTGCACTTCCCCGCCACAGGGAAGCTGCTAGCCGGGAATTCTCTGCCTGGTTCTACCCGCTGCCCGGAACGCTACGCAGGGCAAAAGCGGTTCTCGTCCTCCGTGCTTGCTTTTTCTCAGAAAGAGCCGTGGTGTGCGTTTTCGCCGGAAAACGCGTTTTCGGCCGAAAACGTGTACGTTTGCACTTCCCCGCCACAGGGAAGCTGCTAGCCGGGAATTCTCTGCCTGGTTCTACCCGCTGCCCGGAACGCTACGCAGGGCAAAAGCGGTTCTCGTCCTCCGTGCTTGCTTTTTCTCAGAAAGAGCCGTGGTGTGCGTTTTCGCCGGAAAACGCGTTTTCGGCCGAAAACGTGTACGTTTGCACTTCCCCGCCACAGGGAAGCTGCTAGCCGGGAATTCTCTGCCTGGTTCTACCCGCTGCCCGGAACGCTACGCAGGGCAAAAGCGGTTCTCGTCCTCCGTGCTTGCTTTTTCTCAGAAAGAGCCGTGGTGTGCGTTTTCGCCGGAAAACGCGTTTTCGGCCGAAAACGTGTACGTTTGCACTTCCCCGCCACAGGGAAGCTGCTAGCCGGGAATTCTCTGCCTGGTTCTACCCGCTGCCCGGAACGCTACGCAGGGCAAAAGCGGTTCTCGTCCTCCGTGCTTGCTTTTTCTCAGAAAGAGCCGTGGTGTGCGTTTTCGCCGGAAAACGCGTTTTCGGCCGAAAACGTGTACGTTTGCACTTCCCCGCCACAGGGAAGCTGCTAGCCGGGAATTCTCTGCCTGGTTCTACCCGCTGCCCGGAACGCTACGCAGGGCAAAAGCGGTTCTCGTCCTCCGTGCTTGCTTTTTCTCAGAAAGAGCCGTGGTGTGCGTTTTCGCCGGAAAACGCGTTTTCGGCCGAAAACGTGTACGTTTGCACTTCCCCGCCACAGGGAAGCTGCTAGCCGGGAATTCTCTGCCTGGTTCTACCCGCTGCCCGGAACGCTACGCAGGGCAAAAGCGGTTCTCGTCCTCCGTGCTTGCTTTTTCTCAGAAAGAGCCGTGGTGTGCGTTTTCGCCGGAAAACGCGTTTTCGGCCGAAAACGTGTACGTTTGCACTTCCCCGCCACAGGGAAGCTGCTAGCCGGGAATTCTCTGCCTGGTTCTACCCGCTGCCCGGAACGCTACGCAGGGCAAAAGCGGTTCTCGTCCTCCGTGCTTGCTTTTTCTCAGAAAGAGCCGTGGTGTGCGTTTTCGCCGGAAAACGCGTTTTCGGCCGAAAACGTGTACGTTTGCACTTCCCCGCCACAGGGAAGCTGCTAGCCGGGAATTCTCTGCCTGGTTCTACCCGCTGCCCGGAACGCTACGCAGGGCAAAAGCGGTTCTCGTCCTCCGTGCTTGCTTTTTCTCAGAAAGAGCCGTGGTGTGCGTTTTCGCCGGAAAACGCGTTTTCGGCCGAAAACGTGTACGTTTGCACTTCCCCGCCACAGGGAAGCTGCTAGCCGGGAATTCTCTGCCTGGTTCTACCCGCTGCCCGGAACGCTACGCAGGGCAAAAGCGGTTCTCGTCCTCCGTGCTTGCTTTTTCTCAGAAAGAGCCGTGGTGTGCGTTTTCGCCGGAAAACGCGTTTTCGGCCGAAAACGTGTACGTTTGCACTTCCCCGCCACAGGGAAGCTGCTAGCCGGGAATTCTCTGCCTGGTTCTACCCGCTGCCCGGAACGCTACGCAGGGCAAAAGCGGTTCTCGTCCTCCGTGCTTGCTTTTTCTCAGAAAGAGCCGTGGTGTGCGTTTTCGCCGGAAAACGCGTTTTCGGCCGAAAACGTGTACGTTTGCACTTCCCCGCCACAGGGAAGCTGCTAGCCGGGAATTCTCTGCCTGGTTCTACCCGCTGCCCGGAACGCTACGCAGGGCAAAAGCGGTTCTCGTCCTCCGTGCTTGCTTTTTCTCAGAAAGAGCCGTGGTGTGCGTTTTCGCCGGAAAACGCGTTTTCGGCCGAAAACGTGTACGTTTGCACTTCCCCGCCACAGGGAAGCTGCTAGCCGGGAATTCTCTGCCTGGTTCTACCCGCTGCCCGGAACGCTACGCAGGGCAAAAGCGGTTCTCGTCCTCCGTGCTTGCTTTTTCTCAGAAAGAGCCGTGGTGTGCGTTTTCGCCGGAAA
>NW_027438006.1:47500-51385 GCF_965140245.1 Athene noctua | reverse complement strand
AATTCCGATAACGAACGAGACTCTGGCATGCTAACTAGTTACGCGACCCCCGAGCGGTCGGCGTCCAACTTCTTAGAGGGACAAGTGGCGTTCAGCCACCCGAGATTGAGCAATAACAGGTCTGTGATGCCCTTAGATGTCCGGGGCCGCACGCGCGCTACACTGACTGGCTCAGCTTGTGCCTACCCTCCGCCGGCAGGCGCGGGTAACCCGTTGAACCCCATTCGTGATGGGGATCGGGGATTGCAATTCTTCCCCGTGAACGAGGAATTCCCAGTAAGTGCGGGTCATAAGCTCGCGTTGATTAAGTCCCTGCCCTTTGTACACACCGCCCGTCGCTACTACCGATTGGATGGTTTAGTGAGGTCCTCGGATCGGCCCCGGCGGGGTCGGCCCCGGCCCTGCCGGAGCGTCGAGAAGACGGTCGAACTTGACTATCTAGAGGAAGTAAAAGTCGTAACAAGGTTTCCGTAGGTGAACCTGCGGAAGGATCATTACCGGGGGCCGAGTCGCGCGGGCGACTGGCCGCTCACACCCACCCCGCCCTGGGCGCCGCGCGCCGAGGGGGGGCCCCGCGGGGGGCCCCGGGCGCGGCGCGGGGCTTTCTTTCCGCTACCGTTCGAACGCTATGGGCCGCGCCGCCCTTCGGGGCACGCGTGCCCCCGCGCGCCGCGAGAAGCGGGGGGCCCCGCGCGGGGTCCCCCCGTCGGGCGCGCGGCGGGTCCCGCGGCGGCGGCCGCGGCGGTGGCGCGCGCCGGTTGGCGGGGCTCGTCGGCGCGGGTGCCGCGTTCCGCCCCCTCCTGCCGGAGGCCCCGGGAAAGGGGCGCGAAGGGAGGAGGGGAGCGGTTCTCCCGGCCCGCGCCGACGCCGCTGCCGCGCGCGCTTGCCGCCGATCCGCCGCCGGGGCCCGGCGCCGATCCGCCGCCGGGCCGCCCCTGCGGAGGGGGGCGGCCGGCTCGGGCCTCGCCGCCGCGGCCGGCGCCGCCGAACGCCGGCCTGCGGTTTCCCGCGCCCGTGCCCGCGTTCGCCCGGGCCCGGCTCCCGCGCGAGCCGTGGTGGTGCGTGCGGGGAGGGGGGGGTTCCGCGGCACGGGGCCCCTCCCGGAGGCGCGCTCTCTCGTCGTCTCTCTCGCCGGCGGCCGGTCCGACCGGGCCGCCTCCGTCGCTCGTCTCCTGATGCGCGCGCGCGTGCGCTGCGCTTCGTCGCGCGGTCGGTGCGGGGCCGCCGAGCGCTCCCCCCCGCCACGCCGTCGCCACCCCCCTGCTTCTCGCCTCGGCTGGGCTCCGCCGCCGGCGGGCGTCCGGCTCCGGGCACCCGAACCCCCTCTCCCCACGGCCTTGCCCGACGGCAGTCCGCTGCCGCCACCGGGGTGGTGCGTGGGGGTGCGGCGGCCGAGGGCCCTCCCGGAGCGCCAGGGCACCGCCGGTCCGAGCGCGAGCGGCGGCGCGTAGGGGGAAGAGGGGGTGGCCGCCGGTGTGGTGGGGGCGCGTGGAGGCGGGAACCCCGGCCGGCCGAGCGGAAAGCCCCCGGCGCTCGGGCGCGCGCAGGAGAGGGAGAGGGGACCGGCGCGAGCCGTTGGCGGTGACGGGCTGGGCGCGGCCGGCGCCAGCCCGGCGAGAGGGGCGGCGGGCAGAGCAGGCCTCGCCGGGGTCGGGGGAGGCGTCTCCCCCGATCCTTCCTGCCCGCACCGTGGCGGGCTTGCTGCGGAGCAAGCCCGCCGGGGGGCCGGCCGGCCGCGTGCAGGGCCGAGGCCTCTGGGCGTTCCGGGCTCGGGTGCGTGGCGCCGGCCCTCGGGCCGGCGGGCGAGTTCCCGCGCCGGGCCGTGTCCCGCGCGCCAGCGGGCGGCCCGAGCCACGGCTCTCCTCCCGGGCGCAGCGCCGGGATACTGAGGGAAACCTCGGGCCCCGGGCCAGGAGGACGTGGTGGTGGTGGCGGATGTCGGGCGCGCCCCCGCGGGCGGACGCTCCCCCGATGGCGGCAGCGGGGGAGGCACCCCCGCGGGGCCCTTGAGGATGTTTCCCTCACCCCAGGGCCAGGTACCTAGCGTCCGCGCCTCCGCGGCCCTCCCTCGGCTGAGCCCGGGGGTCGAAGGCCGCGGAGCCGGGCGGAGGTTTAAAGACTCGGGCGGCTCGGTGCGACCCGCAGGGGCGGGCCCCGGCCGTGTGCGGCGGTTGAGCCTCCAGGGGCGGGAGTCGCTCTCGTGCAGGCCCTGGCCATGGCGGCCGCCGCCCACGCCGTGGGCTTTTTGTCCCCTCGGGCGGCCGCGCCGGGGAGGGGTGTCCCCCCTGCCCCCCCTTCTCCGCGGTCCGGTCTCGGCGGCGAGACCGGCGGCGTTCGGTCGGCCGCAGCCGGCCTGCCTCGCCCTCGAAACGCGAAGGGGAACCTCCCCCCCCCCCGGCGGGGAGCGCGGGCTCTCTCGCCGTCGGGGGCGATGGCGATTCCCCCACGGTCGGGGGTCTCGCCGGGCGGGGCGGCCTGCTCGGGCCGCCGCGTCTCCGTGGACGCGCAGCGGCGCGCTTGCGGCTTCGTGCTCCTTGCTTGCCACCCCCACCCCTTCCCGCCCCGGCTGAGGGGAGGGGCGGCGCAGCCCCCGGGCCCGAGCGGCGGCGGCGGCGCCGCCGCTCGGCGTGCCGGCCGGCGGTCGCTCGGTGGCCGGCCGCGTGGCCTGTCCCGTCCCGGGTCCTGCCCGTCGCTTCGCAGTCGCCTTTCCCGGTCTCGGTCAGGCGAGGCGGGTGGGCGGCCGAGGGGCGTTCCCCGTCCCGTTCTCCGCGCGGAAGCGGGGAGAGGGGGCGTCGCCTCCGGCTCAGCGGCGTCCGCCTTCTGCCTGGCGCGTGCCTGCGGAAGGGGCCGAGACGAGAAGCGGCGGCGGCGGCTCCGGGAGGGCAGCCGCGGCGGTGCGGTGGCCGGGCGGCGGTCGGGCGGAGCGCCGGGCGGCGGCGTCGCGTCGCCGTCTCGGGTTCCGGCGGTTGGCCGTCCGTCCCTGTCTCCGGTGTGGTGCGGCGGCGGCGCCGCGCGGGCGTTCCCGGCGTCGGGGCGAGAGCCGGGGTTTCGGGGCCACGGGGGCAAGGAGCCGGCTGTCGCAGCGCGCGGGCGCTGGGCGGCGCGGAGGCGCGCGCGGCGCGAGCGGGGCGCCCCCGCTGGTCGCCCGCGCGGCGGTCAGCGTCTGTGGTTTCCCCCCTCCGCGCGAGCGAGAGGCGGGTGCAGGTCCGGGCGCGCGGTCGGACGCGCCGCCGGCCCTCCGTGCGGAGGCCGGGCCGAGCCCGGGCGCCTGGGCCGCCTCCGAAGCGAGCAAGGTGCTTGTTGTTTCCCCAGGTCGGTCGGGAGCGCGGGCTCCCCGGGCCCTTGCCGTTCGGAGCTTGTTTCACCCTTCCCTTCCTTCCCTCCGTTGTGATGTCGGTACGGTCATCTGAGGCGAGGCGCGACCGTCGCCCGCCGGTCGTCGCGCGCCCCCTCCGCGCGTGCGGAGGGGGGCGGTCGGTCGGTCGGTGGGGCGGCGGTCCGTCGTCCGAGAAGGGGGCCGCTTCTGCGGAGCGGTCCCGGCCCCTCCGCGCGCGCGGGGCGGTGCCGAAAGGCAGACAACTCTTAGCGGTGGATCACTCGGCTCGTGCGTCGATGAAGAACGCAGCTAGCTGCGAGAATTAATGTGAATTGCAGGACACATTGATCATCGACACTTCGAACGCACTTGCGGCCCCGGGTTCCTCCCGGGGCTACGCCTGTCTGAGCGTCGCTTGACGATCAATCGCCGGCCGGTGCGCCGTCCCTCCCCGCCTCGCCTCGGCGGGCGGGCGGGCGGCGTCCGCGGCGGCGCGGCTGGGGTGCCTCGCAGGCCCGTCGGTGTCGGCCGAGGGCCTTCGTCCCCCTAAGTGGAGACTCGGGGAGCGC
>NW_027438006.1:35000-40000 GCF_965140245.1 Athene noctua | reverse complement strand
CCCTCGTGATCTCACCTTCAACTGGGGAGGCGACGGGGCCAGCGCAGCTGCCGGCTAGCGTACGGACGCGAGGGTCGGAACCGGCAGGGAAGAGTTCGGCTGAGACGGGATCGAACGCGGACCTGAAAACACGCGACGAGAATCACGAACGGAGAGGTCAAGCGGAAGCCTGACCAGCGCTAGGGCATCGATTCAGAAACGGTTCAGGAGCTCACGCTCTGCCCACGCACGTGCGCCCGCCTGCCCCGCACCCCCACAAGCTGCCCGGCCCGAAGCCGTCTGCCTGGGGCTGCCCGCGCGCGCACGCGTATACGGCCGCCCCCCCATCCCGCCAAAGCCGCCCCACCCGCCACGTGCTTCTCCGTGAGACCGGCGGCGCCCCCCCAACACCGCCGCTTGGCCCGCGACGAGCCCGCCCCCCCCCCCCCCCCCCCCAACCCTCCCGCCACCAGGTTCACCGTGACACCGGCCGCCCCCCCCACCCCCCAGCCCACCCACCCCCCCCCGCCACCCCCCGCCCCATCCCACCCCCCCACCCCCCGCCCCCGCCACCCCCGGGGTTCGCGAGGAGACCGGCCGCCCCCTACCTCCGGCCCGCTTTCCACCAGCAGCAGCACATTGGCCGCTCCAGGGAAGGAAGGCGGGAGACCTTAGGACCCAGCGGCGTCGCCGCCGCCGCCTCCGTGCCGGGGGGCCCGGAGGGGCCTCCCGCCGGCGGCGGCGATGATGGGTGGCGCGTGTTTTGGACGCTGAGCCCCCGCAGCTGCCGAGTCCCTGCCGCGCCGTGCCCGCGGCCCGGCTCCCCGCCTTCCTCAGTCGGTCGCTCGGCCGCCCGCCCTCCTGCCCGCCTGCTCCGTTCCCGCCCCGGGTTGAAAGCCAAACGAACGCCGAAGGGGTGGGAGGGAGAGCAGCGACGGGGCGGGGGTGTGTGTGTAACAACAGAAACCGCTCCCCACCAACACCACCCCCCCACCACCCCCCCCCCCCCCCCGCCCCCCCACCGCCGCAACGAGCTCTGTCGACCCCCCTGCCGACCCCCCCCCAACCCCCACCCCTCCCGCCACCAGGTCCACCGTGACACCGGCCGCCCCCTGCCACCCCCGGGGTTCGCGAGGAGACCGGCCGCCCCCTACCTCCGGCCCGCTTTCCACCAGCAGCAGCACATTGGCCGCTCCAGGGAAGGAAGGCGGGAGACCTTAGGACCCAGCGGCGTCGCCGCCGCCGCCTCCGTGCCGGGGGGCCCGGAGGGGCCTCCCGCCGGCGGCGGCGATGATGGGTGGCGTGTGTTTTGGACGCTGAGCCCCCGCAGCTGCCGAGTCCCTGCCGCGCCGTGCCCGCGGCCCGGCTCCCCGCCTTCCTCAGTCGGTCGCTCGGCCGCCCGCCCTCCTGCCCGCCTGCTCCGTTCCCGCCGCGGGTTGAAAGCCAAACGAACGCCGAAGGGGTGGGAGGGAGAGCAGCGAGGGCGGGTGGTGGTGGTGGTGGTGGTGTAACAGAAACCGCCCCCGATCCCCCACCCCCCAGCCGTAGTGCTCCGCGGCGCCGAGGAGGCTGCGGTCGGTTGGCGGCCGCACCCACCGCCCTGCAGCTCCGGAGTTGCAGCGGTGGGGCGGGGACCAACGGCTCTTCGGGCGCGCGGGCGACGGTGGGGGTCGGGGGGCTGGGGGGGGTGGGGGGCTGGGGGTGTCTGTGTGTGTGCGCGTGCGTGTGTCTGTGTCTGTGTGTGCGTGTGTGTGTGTGTGTGCGCGCGCCTGTGTCTCTCTCTCTCGCGCGCGCGCTCTCTCTCTCTCTCTCTCTCTCTGTGTCTCTGCGTGTGTGTCCGAGCGCGTGTGTGTCGCGGCGGGGGGGGGGGGGGGGGGGGGGGGAACAAACAACAAAACAACAATCCGAACAACACACACACACACACACACACACACGCGCACACACCCCCCATTCCCACACATAAAGCCCGGGAGCCCCCTTCCCACCCCCCCACCCCAACCCCGTCGAAAAAAACCTAAACGCGAATGCCAGCGAGCGCCTGGCAACGCCGGGACCCGGACCCGGACCCGGACCCGGACCCGGACCCGGACCCGGTGAAGGGCGCCCGGTGCCCACGCCTCTGCGGCACAGCGAAAGGCGGGGGGAAAGAAACAAAATAAAAACACACACACGCACCCCCCCCCACACCCCCCCTCCCCCGAGACTAAAGCTAAACCCACGCTGCGAAACCAACAGCTGAAGCCGAGGACCGCCCGGCAGCGCCGGGACCCCGACCCGGCGAAAAGCGCCCGGTTCCCGATGCGAACTCGCTCCAGCGAGACGGGCGTCTCCGTTGGGGGTGAGGTGCGGGGAACGTCGCCGCTTCTGCCGGGTCCCCTGGCAGCCGCGGGAAGCGGGGGGGGGGAGTGGCGGGCGGCGCCGTGCGGCGCGGAGTGGCGCGGCGCAGAGGGGCTGACTGGCGGCCGAGGGGGCGGGCAGCGAATGATGCCAGCAACTGCATGGCAGCCAACGGGTCGGGGCGGGGGGGTGGGGGGGCTGGTGCTGCGTGCACATGAGAGCGCGGCGGGGCGCGGGGGTGCGGGGGTGCGTTAAGAAAAAAAATTTCCCTTTTCATTTATTTTTTTTCGGATTTCATTGGCATCTATCGAAACAAAAATGTCTCGCACGACGCGGCCGCCAGGTCTACCCGCCTCCGGGGCGTGAAGCGGCCGACAGGTCTGCCCGCCTCCGGGGCGTGAGGCGGCCGTCAGGTCTACCCGCCTCCGCGGCGTGAGGCGGCCGTCAGGTCTACCCGCCTCCGCGGCGTGTGGCGGCCGTCAGGTCTACCCGCCTCCGGGGCGTGAGGCGGCCGTCAGGTCTACCCGCCTCCGGGGCGTGAGGCGGCCGTCAGGTCTACCCGCCTCCGGGGCGTGAGGCGGCCGTCAGGTCTACCCGCCTCCGGGGCGTGAGGCGGCCGTCAGGTCTACCCGCCTCCGGGGCGTGAGGCGGCCGTCAGGTCTACCCGCCTCCGGGGCGTGTGGCGGCCGTCAGGTCTACCCGCCTCCGGGGCGTGAGGCGGCCGTCAGGTCTACCCGCCTCCGGGGCGCGACGCGGCCGTCAGGTCTACCCGCCTCCGGGGCGTGAGGCGGCCGTCAGGTCTACCCGCCTCCGGGGCGTGAGGCGGCCGTCAGGTCTACCCGCCTCCGCGGCGTGAGGCGGCCGTCAGGTCTACCCGCCTCCGGGGCGTGAGGCGGCCGTCAGGTCTACCCGCCTCCGGGGCGTGAGGCGGCCGTCAGGTCTACCCGCCTCCGGGGCGTGTGGCGGCCGTCAGGTCTACCCGCCTCCGGGGCGTGAGGCGGCCGTCAGGTCTACCCGCCTCCGGGGCGCGACGCGGCCGTCAGGTCTACCCGCCTCCGGGGCGTGTGGCGGCCGTCAGGTCTACCCGCCTCCGGGGCGTGAGGCGGCCGTCAGGTCTACCCGCCTCCGGGGCGTGAGGCGGCCGTCAGGTCTACCCGCTTCCGGGGCGTGAGGCGGCCGTCAGGTCTACCCGCCTCCGGGGCGTGAGGCGGCCGTCAGGTCTACCCGCTTCCGCGGCGTGAGGCGGCCGTCAGGTCTACCCGCCTCCGGGGCGTGAGGCGGCCGTCAGGTCTACCCGCCTCCGGGGCGTGAGGCGGCCGTCAGGTCTACCCGCCTCCGGGGCGTGAGGCGGCCGTCAGGTCTACCCGCCTCCGGGGCGTGAGGCGGCCGTCAGGTCTACCCGCCTCCGGGGCGTGTGGCGGCCGTCAGGTCTACCCGCCTCCGCGGCGTGTGGCGGCCGTCAGGTCTACCCGCCTCCGGGGCGTGAGGCGGCCGTCAGGTCTACCCGCCTCCGGGGCGTGAGGCGGCCGTCAGGTCTACCCGCCTCCGCGGCGTGTGGCGGCCGTCAGGTCTACCCGCCTCCGGGGCGTGAGGCGGCCGTCAGGTCTACCCGCCTCCGGGGCGTGAGGCGGCCGTCAGGTCTACCCACCTCCGAGGCGACCGGCGGTGGCCGCTAGGTGTACCCGGCTCCACGTTGCCGGCGGCCGGCTCAGCGTCCGTCGAAAGGGCTGCCAGGTCTACCCGGCTCCGTCGGGACTTAGAGCGCGGGCAGACCTGTTGGCTCCGGCAGTTCCTCCAAGGGGTCGCTGTTTCGCGCTGCCTCCAGTTAGGTCATCGTAAGAGTCGGCGTCTCTGCAGCGCCTCCCCCGCTGGCAGGCAGACACTGCCTTTAAGCGCCCCTTTCCGGCGCGGACCCATATTCTCCTTATATAGGGGCACGAGGCGTCTCTGCTCCAGACAAGCGCCACCGAGCGAGGGCACGCGGCTTAGCCGGCCAAGTGGAATGCTGGGCGGCCGCAGACGGTGGTTTCCCCCGGGGAATTGGGCACGGTTCTCAAGCCGGTGCTCTGTCAGGCGAGCGTGCACGGAACCGAGAGCACCCAGAGAGATGCCGAACGGCACGAAGCCGGGCGGCGTTGGGGCGGTCGCTGCCGAGTGGTGAGAAAAGGACGGGCAGAGGTGCACGGGAGAGGCCGAAGACCGGTGGCCGGAGGCGGCTGGCGGCACTTGAACGCTGGATACTGGGGGGGGGAGCCGAGCTGTGAGACTACCGTGGGTGGTTACCCCCGTCCCCCCCCCGGTCCCCCGAGAGCCCGATGATGGCGGAGGGGGGGAGCGCCGGTATGTGTGTTGACACAGCGGTGCTCCGTACGGTTCCAGCCCGTCGGGGGCTGTTGCCCAGCTCCTTGAGGGGGCCTTGGGGATGGGACGAGAGGTGGCGGCGGCGGCACCTGCTCCCTTTGTTTGCCGGCCTTAAGCCGGAGCCCGTGGCATGGGCACGCCACGGTTTTGGCTGGTCGCGGTGGCCGGCAGCTTGGATGCAGACGGCCCGGGGGGGGTGTGTCTCGAGCCACCGGTGGGTGGCCCCCCCCCCCCCGGCCCCCCGAGAGCCCGACGATGGTAAGGCGAGAGGCGGCGGCGCCTCCCTGGTTCTTGGTTTACTCCTTTCGTTGCCGGTATCG
>NW_027438006.1:27500-30000 GCF_965140245.1 Athene noctua | reverse complement strand
CCCGACGGCAGTCCGCTGCCGCCACCGGGGTGGTGCGTGGGGGTGCGGCGGCCGAGGGCCCTCCCGGAGCGCCAGGGCACCGCCGGTCCGAGCGCGAGCGGCGGCGCGTAGGGGGAAGAGGGGGTGGCCGCCGGTGTGGTGGGGGCGCGTGGAGGCGGGAACCCCGGCCGGCCGAGCGGAAAGCCCCCGGCGCTCGGGCGCGCGCAGGAGAGGGAGAGGGGACCGGCGCGAGCCGTTGGCGGTGACGGGCTGGGCGCGGCCGGCGCCAGCCCGGCGAGAGGGGCGGCGGGCAGAGCAGGCCTCGCCGGGGTCGGGGGAGGCGTCTCCCCCGATCCTTCCTGCCCGCACCGTGGCGGGCTTGCTGCGGAGCAAGCCCGCCGGGGGGCCGGCCGGCCGCGTGCAGGGCCGAGGCCTCTGGGCGTTCCGGGCTCGGGTGCGTGGCGCCGGCCCTCGGGCCGGCGGGCGAGTTCCCGCGCCGGGCCGTGTCCCGCGCGCCAGCGGGCGGCCCGAGCCACGGCTCTCCTCCCGGGCGCAGCGCCGGGATACTGAGGGAAACCTCGGGCCCCGGGCCAGGAGGACGTGGTGGTGGTGGCGGATGTCGGGCGCGCCCCCGCGGGCGGACGCTCCCCCGATGGCGGCAGCGGGGGAGGCACCCCCGCGGGGCCCTTGAGGATGTTTCCCTCACCCCAGGGCCAGGTACCTAGCGTCCGCGCCTCCGCGGCCCTCCCTCGGCTGAGCCCGGGGGTCGAAGGCCGCGGAGCCGGGCGGAGGTTTAAAGACTCGGGCGGCTCGGTGCGACCCGCAGGGGCGGGCCCCGGCCGTGTGCGGCGGTTGAGCCTCCAGGGGCGGGAGTCGCTCTCGTGCAGGCCCTGGCCATGGCGGCCGCCGCCCACGCCGTGGGCTTTTTGTCCCCTCGGGCGGCCGCGCCGGGGAGGGGTGTCCCCCCTGCCCCCCCTTCTCCGCGGTCCGGTCTCGGCGGCGAGACCGGCGGCGTTCGGTCGGCCGCAGCCGGCCTGCCTCGCCCTCGAAACGCGAAGGGGAACCTCCCCCCCCCCCGGCGGGGAGCGCGGGCTCTCTCGCCGTCGGGGGCGATGGCGATTCCCCCACGGTCGGGGGTCTCGCCGGGCGGGGCGGCCTGCTCGGGCCGCCGCGTCTCCGTGGACGCGCAGCGGCGCGCTTGCGGCTTCGTGCTCCTTGCTTGCCACCCCCACCCCTTCCCGCCCCGGCTGAGGGGAGGGGCGGCGCAGCCCCCGGGCCCGAGCGGCGGCGGCGGCGCCGCCGCTCGGCGTGCCGGCCGGCGGTCGCTCGGTGGCCGGCCGCGTGGCCTGTCCCGTCCCGGGTCCTGCCCGTCGCTTCGCAGTCGCCTTTCCCGGTCTCGGTCAGGCGAGGCGGGTGGGCGGCCGAGGGGCGTTCCCCGTCCCGTTCTCCGCGCGGAAGCGGGGAGAGGGGGCGTCGCCTCCGGCTCAGCGGCGTCCGCCTTCTGCCTGGCGCGTGCCTGCGGAAGGGGCCGAGACGAGAAGCGGCGGCGGCGGCTCCGGGAGGGCAGCCGCGGCGGTGCGGTGGCCGGGCGGCGGTCGGGCGGAGCGCCGGGCGGCGGCGTGGCGTCGCCGTCTCGGGTTCCGGCGGTTGGCCGTCCGTCCCTGTCTCCGGTGTGGTGCGGCGGCGGCGCCGCGCGGGCGTTCCCGGCGTCGGGGCGAGAGCCGGGGTTTCGGGGCCACGGGGGCAAGGAGCCGGCTGTCGCAGCGCGCGGGCGCTGGGCGGCGCGGAGGCGCGCGCGGCGCGAGCGGGGCGCCCCCGCTGGTCGCCCGCGCGGCGGTCAGCGTCTGTGGTTTCCCCCCTCCGCGCGAGCGAGAGGCGGGTGCAGGTCCGGGCGCGCGGTCGGACGCGCCGCCGGCCCTCCGTGCGGAGGCCGGGCCGAGCCCGGGCGCCTGGGCCGCCTCCGAAGCGAGCAAGGTGCTTGTTGTTTCCCCAGGTCGGTCGGGAGCGCGGGCTCCCCGGGCCCTTGCCGTTCGGAGCTTGTTTCACCCTTCCCTTCCTTCCCTCCGTTGTGATGTCGGTACGGTCATCTGAGGCGAGGCGCGACCGTCGCCCGCCGGTCGTCGCGCGCCCCCTCCGCGCGTGCGGAGGGGGGCGGTCGGTCGGTCGGTGGGGCGGCGGTCCGTCGTCCGAGAAGGGGGCCGCTTCTGCGGAGCGGTCCCGGCCCCTCCGCGCGCGCGGGGCGGTGCCGAAAGGCAGACAACTCTTAGCGGTGGATCACTCGGCTCGTGCGTCGATGAAGAACGCAGCTAGCTGCGAGAATTAATGTGAATTGCAGGACACATTGATCATCGACACTTCGAACGCACTTGCGGCCCCGGGTTCCTCCCGGGGCTACGCCTGTCTGAGCGTCGCTTGACGATCAATCGCCGGCCGGTGCGCCGTCCCTCCCCGCCTCGCCTCGGCGGGCGGGCGGGCGGCGTCCGCGGCGGCGCGGCTGGGGTGCCTCGCAGGCCCGTCGGTG
>NW_027438006.1:20000-22500 GCF_965140245.1 Athene noctua | reverse complement strand
ACATATTCCATCTAAAACACCAAAACAAATTAGTGACAAAAGACGAGACCTTCACAAAAAATCTCTAGCGGAAGTAGAAGATGATAGCCAAGACTGGGTACAACACCTGGAAACAGCTGGAGAGACTGATGAACACCCTGTTGCAGAAGGTATAAGAACTCAGTATGAGAGAACAGTTTCAAGATGGATAACATCACAAAAGCTGCCCATTCTCCATGACATATTCAGGAAGGTGCTCGATAGTGATGGCAATGCGGCCGACCTAATTGAAGATTCATTTGAGACCTGCTTCTCATCTCGCCTCGACCTATCTCAAGAAACAAAGGCCACCCAAGAGAAGAAGCACCAGGTGACCCGAAAAGCCCACCCTGAAAAAACATCAACGGAGTGGATGAAGAAGAGAGCCAGGAAAAGGGGACAGTTCCTGAGGTTCCAGCGCCTATTCCAAATGGACAGAAGGAAGCTGGCCAGTATCATACTGGATGATGTGGAGTCCTTGAGATGCAACATCCCTCTGGCAGAATTACACAAGACCTTCCAAACGAGATGGGAAACAACAGGATCGTTTCAGGGTCTAGGTGGCTTCTTCTCGAGGGGCAGATCAGACAACACCGCCTTCGAACTTATGATCACAAGCAAGGAGATCAAGAAAAACACCAAAGAGATGAGCAAGCATGCAGCCCCAGGGCCGGACGGATTAGATCTGAGGCACCTCGTGGGGATGGATCCGGATCACACACAGCTGATGGAACTATTTAACCTGTGGCTGTTATCAGGCGCCATTCCAGACGTCATCAAGGAATGTAGAACTGTATTAATATCTAAATCAGCCTTACAGGAGCGTCAGACCGACATCAACAACTGGCGACCAATTACCATCGGATCGATAGTCCTGAGGCTGTTCTCTAGGATCCTGACAGCGAGAATAACAAAAGCATGCCCGATCAATCCGAGACAGAGGGGATTTATAAGATCATCAGGATGTTCTGAAAACCTGAAGCTCCTGAAGCTACTGATAAGACATGCTAAGACTGAACGACGGCCCCTGGGAGTGGTATTTGTCGACATTGCCAAAGCCTTCGACACCGTCAGCCACGCCCACATAATAGAAGTTCTGAAACAGAAAGGGGTTGATAATCACATCATCAACCTCATCTCTAACATGTACAAGAATACCAAAACATATATTGATACGAAGAAGGAGCAGTCAGAGCCTATTAGGATTCAGATCGGTGTTAAACAGGGTGATCCGATGTCTCCGATCCTATTTAACCTAGCTATAGATCCTCTCTTGTGCAAACTCGAAGAGGAAGGTCTTGGTTATCAGCACCACACCAAGCAAATAACAACTATGGCATTTGCCGATGATTTAGTATTACTAAGTAGTTCTTGGGAGGGGATGCAAAAGAACCTGGACATTGTTAGAATATTCTGTGATCTGACAGGTCTCAAAACGCAAGGGGAAAAATGTCACGGCTTTTACATCAAGCCGACAAAAGACTCATATACCATCAATGACTGTCCCCCATGGACTATCAAAGGCATTCCCCTCAACATGATACACCCAAACAACACCGAGAAATACCTCGGACTGTATATTGACCCCTGGATAGGTATAACCAAACCAAAATTACTTGATAAAATGACAGATTGGCTTCAGAGAATAGAAAGGTCCCCATTAAAACCATTCCAAAAGATTGACATTCTTAGAATTTACACTATCCCAAGAATTATTTACCTGGCAGACCATTCAGATACCAAACCTACATACTTGGAGTCATTAGACCTAACAATTAGGAACACAGTTAAAAGATGGTTACACCTTCCCCTAAGTACAGCTGATGCCGTGCTTTACTCCAGCACCAAAGATGGGGGATTAGGTCTAACTCGCCTCGTCGGCCTAATCCCCAGTGTACAAGCAAGAAGAATTCATAGAATAGCACAGTCCTCCGATGAGACCATCCGGGAAATAGTTAGTAACGAGAACATTGAGAAAGAGTTTAAAAACCTCTGGATTTCAGCAGGTGGAGATAAGGAAAAGGTCCCTTCCGTGTGGGACCCTGGGACAGTTATGATTGTTACCAAAGGAATAATACGTAAAGAGGACTCAGAATGGGAGAGACCCACCCCAAGAAGAGTCTTTCCAAAACCTTGCAATTGGCGTAATCAGGAATTTAAAAATTGGATCAAACTGCCATCTCAGGGCCGAGGCATAGAAAACTTTGAAAAGGATAATATTAGTAATTCTTGGATTGAACACTATAGGGGCATTCCTCACAGAAAGCTAATCACTGCACTCCAACTAAGAGCAAATGTATACCCCACCCGAGAATTCCTAGCGAGAGGCAGGCAATCGACATATAATAAATCTTGCCGTCATTGCCATGCTGAAAATGAAACCTGTGCCCACATAATTGGCTTGTGTCCTATTGTACAAGATGCCAGAATCAAAAGGCACAATAGAATTTGTAATGTATTAATTGAGGAAGGTAAAAAGAAA
>NW_027438006.1:10000-15000 GCF_965140245.1 Athene noctua | reverse complement strand
CCCCCCCCCGCCACCCCCCGCCCCATCCCACCCCCCCACCCCCCGCCCCCGCCACCCCCGGGGTTCGCGAGGAGACCGGCCGCCCCCTACCTCCGGCCCGCTTTCCACCAGCAGCAGCACATTGGCCGCTCCAGGGAAGGAAGGCGGGAGACCTTAGGACCCAGCGGCGTCGCCGCCGCCGCCTCCGTGCCGGGGGGCCCGGAGGGGCCTCCCGCCGGCGGCGGCGATGATGGGTGGCGCGTGTTTTGGACGCTGAGCCCCCGCAGCTGCCGAGTCCCTGCCGCGCCGTGCCCGCGGCCCGGCTCCCCGCCTTCCTCAGTCGGTCGCTCGGCCGCCCGCCCTCCTGCCCGCCTGCTCCGTTCCCGCCCCGGGTTGAAAGCCAAACGAACGCCGAAGGGGTGGGAGGGAGAGCAGCGACGGGGCGGGGGTGTGTGTGTAACAACAGAAACCGCTCCCCACCAACACCACCCCCCCACCACCCCCCCCCCCCCCCCGCCCCCCCACCGCCGCAACGAGCTCTGTCGACCCCCCTGCCGACCCCCCCCCAACCCCCACCCCTCCCGCCACCAGGTCCACCGTGACACCGGCCGCCCCCTGCCACCCCCGGGGTTCGCGAGGAGACCGGCCGCCCCCTACCTCCGGCCCGCTTTCCACCAGCAGCAGCACATTGGCCGCTCCAGGGAAGGAAGGCGGGAGACCTTAGGACCCAGCGGCGTCGCCGCCGCCGCCTCCGTGCCGGGGGGCCCGGAGGGGCCTCCCGCCGGCGGCGGCGATGATGGGTGGCGCGTGTTTTGGACGCTGAGCCCCCGCAGCTGCCGAGTCCCTGCCGCGCCGTGCCCGCGGCCCGGCTCCCCGCCTTCCTCAGTCGGTCGCTCGGCCGCCCGCCCTCCTGCCCGCCTGCTCCGTTCCCGCCGCGGGTTGAAAGCCAAACGAACGCCGAAGGGGTGGGAGGGAGAGCAGCGAGGGCGGGTGGTGGTGGTGGTGGTGGTGTAACAGAAACCGCCCCCGATCCCCCACCCCCCAGCCGTAGTGCTCCGCGGCGCCGAGGAGGCTGCGGTCGGTTGGCGGCCGCACCCACCGCCCTGCAGCTCCGGAGTTGCAGCGGTGGGGCGGGGACCAACGGCTCTTCGGGCGCGCGGGCGACGGTGGGGGTCGGGGGGCTGGGGGGGGTGGGGGGCTGGGGGTGTCTGTGTGTGTGCGCGTGCGTGTGTCTGTGTCTGTGTGTGCGTGTGTGTGTGTGTGTGCGCGCGCCTGTGTCTCTCTCTCTCGCGCGCGCGCTCTCTCTCTCTCTCTCTCTCTCTGTGTCTCTGCGTGTGTGTCCGAGCGCGTGTGTGTCGCGGCGGGGGGGGGGGGGGGGGGGGGGGGAACAAACAACAAAACAACAATCCGAACAACACACACACACACACACACACACACGCGCACACACCCCCCATTCCCACACATAAAGCCCGGGAGCCCCCTTCCCACCCCCCCACCCCAACCCCGTCGAAAAAAACCTAAACGCGAATGCCAGCGAGCGCCTGGCAACGCCGGGACCCGGACCCGGACCCGGACCCGGACCCGGACCCGGACCCGGTGAAGGGCGCCCGGTGCCCACGCCTCTGCGGCACAGCGAAAGGCGGGGGGAAAGAAACAAAATAAAAACACACACACGCACCCCCCCCCACACCCCCCCTCCCCCGAGACTAAAGCTAAACCCACGCTGCGAAACCAACAGCTGAAGCCGAGGACCGCCCGGCAGCGCCGGGACCCCGACCCGGCGAAAAGCGCCCGGTTCCCGATGCGAACTCGCTCCAGCGAGACGGGCGTCTCCGTTGGGGGTGAGGTGCGGGGAACGTCGCCGCTTCTGCCGGGTCCCCTGGCAGCCGCGGGAAGCGGGGGGGGGGAGTGGCGGGCGGCGCCGTGCGGCGCGGAGTGGCGCGGCGCAGAGGGGCTGACTGGCGGCCGAGGGGGCGGGCAGCGAATGATGCCAGCGACTGCATGGCAGCCAACGGGTCGGGGCGGGGGGGTGGGGGGGCTGGTGCTGCGTGCACATGAGAGCGCGGCGGGGCGCGGGGGTGCGGGGGTGCGTTAAGAAAAAAAATTTCCCTTTTCATTTATTTTTTTTCGGATTTCATTGGCATCTATCGAAACAAAAATGTCTCGCACGACGCGGCCGCCAGGTCTACCCGCCTCCGGGGCGTGAAGCGGCCGACAGGTCTGCCCGCCTCCGGGGCGTGAGGCGGCCGTCAGGTCTACCCGCCTCCGCGGCGTGAGGCGGCCGTCAGGTCTACCCGCCTCCGCGGCGTGTGGCGGCCGTCAGGTCTACCCGCCTCCGGGGCGTGTGGCGGCCGTCAGGTCTACCCGCCTCCGGGGCGTGAGGCGGCCGTCAGGTCTACCCGCCTCCGGGGCGTGAGGCGGCCGTCAGGTCTACCCGCCTCCGGGGCGTGAGGCGGCCGTCAGGTCTACCCGCCTCCGCGGCGTGAGGCGGCCGTCAGGTCTACCCGCCTCCGGGGCGTGAGGCGGCCGTCAGGTCTACCCGCCTCCGGGGCGTGAGGCGGCCGTCAGGTCTACCCGCCTCCGGGGCGTGTGGCGGCCGTCAGGTCTACCCGCCTCCGGGGCGTGAGGCGGCCGTCAGGTCTACCCGCCTCCGGGGCGCGACGCGGCCGTCAGGTCTACCCGCCTCCGGGGCGTGAGGCGGCCGTCAGGTCTACCCGCCTCCGGGGCGTGAGGCGGCCGTCAGGTCTACCCGCCTCCGCGGCGTGAGGCGGCCGTCAGGTCTACCCGCCTCCGGGGCGTGAGGCGGCCGTCAGGTCTACCCGCCTCCGGGGCGTGAGGCGGCCGTCAGGTCTACCCGCCTCCGGGGCGTGTGGCGGCCGTCAGGTCTACCCGCCTCCGGGGCGTGAGGCGGCCGTCAGGTCTACCCGCCTCCGGGGCGCGACGCGGCCGTCAGGTCTACCCGCCTCCGGGGCGTGTGGCGGCCGTCAGGTCTACCCGCCTCCGGGGCGTGAGGCGGCCGTCAGGTCTACCCGCCTCCGGGGCGTGAGGCGGCCGTCAGGTCTACCCGCTTCCGGGGCGTGAGGCGGCCGTCAGGTCTACCCGCCTCCGGGGCGTGAGGCGGCCGTCAGGTCTACCCGCTTCCGCGGCGTGAGGCGGCCGTCAGGTCTACCCGCCTCCGGGGCGTGAGGCGGCCGTCAGGTCTACCCGCCTCCGGGGCGTGAGGCGGCCGTCAGGTCTACCCGCCTCCGGGGCGTGAGGCGGCCGTCAGGTCTACCCGCCTCCGGGGCGTGAGGCGGCCGTCAGGTCTACCCGCTTCCGCGGCGTGAGGCGGCCGTCAGGTCTACCCGCCTCCGGGGCGTGTGGCGGCCGTCAGGTCTACCCGCCTCCGCGGCGTGTGGCGGCCGTCAGGTCTACCCGCCTCCGGGGCGTGAGGCGGCCGTCAGGTCTACCCGCCTCCGGGGCGTGAGGCGGCCGTCAGGTCTACCCACCTCCGAGGCGACCGGCGGTGGCCGCTAGGTGTACCCGGCTCCACGTTGCCGGCGGCCGGCTCAGCGTCCGTCGAAAGGGCTGCCAGGTCTACCCGGCTCCGTCGGGACTTAGAGCGCGGGCAGACCTGTTGGCTCCGGCAGTTCCTCCAAGGGGTCGCTGTTTCGCGCTGCCTCCAGTTAGGTCATCGTAAGAGTCGGCGTCTCTGCAGCGCCTCCCCCGCTGGCAGGCAGACACTGCCTTTAAGCGCCCCTTTCCGGCGCGGACCCATATTCTCCTTATATAGGGGCACGAGGCGTCTCTGCTCCAGACAAGCGCCACCGAGCGAGGGCACGCGGCTTAGCCGGCCAAGTGGAATGCTGGGCGGCCGCAGACGGTGGTTTCCCCCGGGGAATTGGGCACGGTTCTCAAGCCGGTGCTCTGTCAGGCGAGCGTGCACGGAACCGAGAGCACCCAGAGAGATGCCGAACGGCACGAAGCCGGGCGGCGTTGGGGCGGTCGCTGCCGAGTGGTGAGAAAAGGACGGGCAGAGGTGCACGGGAGAGGCCGAAGACCGGTGGCCGGAGGCGGCTGGCGGCACTTGAACGCTGGATACTGGGGGGGGGAGCCGAGCTGTGAGACTACCGTGGGTGGTTACCCCCGTCCCCCCCCCGGTCCCCCGAGAGCCCGATGATGGCGGAGGGGGGGAGCGCCGGTATGTGTGTTGACACAGCGGTGCTCCGTACGGTTCCAGCCCGTCGGGGGCTGTTGCCCAGCTCCTTGAGGGGGCCTTGGGGATGGGACGAGAGGTGGCGGCGGCGGCACCTGCTCCCTTTGTTTGCCGGCCTTAAGCCGGAGCCCGTGGCATGGGCACGCCACGGTTTTGGCTGGTCGCGGTGGCCGGCAGCTTGGATGCAGACGGCCCGGGGGGGGTGTGTCTCGAGCCACCGGTGGGTGGCCCCCCCCCCCCGGCCCCCCGAGAGCCCGACGATGGTAAGGCGAGAGGCGGCGGCGCCTCCCTGGTTCTTGGTTTACTCCTTTCGTTGCCGGTATCGTATGCCATACGTGCGGGGCGGCCTGTGGTGTCCGGCCGGCTCTCGGCGTCCCTGGTTTCTACCGGCCGGGCTCGGTGAAGGGAGGTCTGCACGGTGCTGTGAGCGAAGGCTAGTCGACTCCTCGGGTCCTTTGCTCTCTCGGCCCTAAGCCGGAGCCCGTGACATGGGCACAGCACGGTACGTTTTTGGCCGCCGGTGTTGGCTGGCAGCCGGGTGCAGATGGCCGTGGTGGGGTGTCTCGAGCCTTCAGCGGCTACCCCCCCCCACCACTCTGGTCCCCTGAGAAGCTGGATGATGGTAAGGCGAGGCGGCGGCGCCTCGGTCCTCTTTTCCGCTTTCTTTTTTTCCTGGTGCAGATGCCATACGTGGGGCGGCCTGCGGTGTCCGGTCTGCTCCTGGCGTCCCTGGTTTGTACCAGCCGGGCTCAGTGAAGGGGAGGTCTGCACGGTGCTGTGAGCGAGGTTGGTCGGCGCCTCGGTTCCTTTGCTCTCTGGCCCT
>NW_027438005.1:0-51593 GCF_965140245.1 Athene noctua | reverse complement strand
CGGAAAACGCGTTTTCGGCCGAAAACGTGTACGTTTGCACTTCCCCGCCACAGGGAAGCTGCTAGCCGGGAATTCTCTGCCTGGTTCTACCCGCTGCCCGGAACGCTACGCAGGGCAAAAGCGGTTCTCGTCCTCCGTGCTTGCTTTTTCTCAGAAAGAGCCGTGGTGTGCGTTTTCGCCGGAAAACGCGTTTTCGGCCGAAAACGTGTACGTTTGCACTTCCCCGCCACAGGGAAGCTGCTAGCCGGGAATTCTCTGCCTGGTTCTACCCGCTGCCCGGAACGCTACGCAGGGCAAAAGCGGTTCTCGTCCTCCGTGCTTGCTTTTTCTCAGAAAGAGCCGTGGTGTGCGTTTTCGCCGGAAAACGCGTTTTCGGCCGAAAACGTGTACGTTTGCACTTCCCCGCCACAGGGAAGCTGCTAGCCGGGAATTCTCTGCCTGGTTCTACCCGCTGCCCGGAACGCTACGCAGGGCAAAAGCGGTTCTCGTCCTCCGTGCTTGCTTTTTCTCAGAAAGAGCCGTGGTGTGCGTTTTGGCCGGAAAACGCGTTTTCGGCCGAAAACGTGTACGTTTGCACTTCCCCGCCACAGGGAAGCTGCTAGCCCGGGAATTCTCTGCCTGGTTCTACCCGCTGCCCGGAACGCTACGCAGGGCAAAAGCGGTTCTCGTCCTCCGTGCTTGCTTTTTCTCAGAAAGAGCCGTGGTGTGCGTTTTGGCCGGAAAACGCGTTTTCGGCCGAAAACGTGTACGTTTGCACTTCCCCGCCACAGGGAAGCTGCTAGCCGGGAATTCTCTGCCTGGTTCTACCCGCTGCCCGGAACGCTACGCAGGGCAAAAGCGGTTCTCGTCCTCCGTGCTTGCTTTTTCTCAGAAAGAGCCGTGGTGTGCGTTTTGGCCGGAAAACGCGTTTTCGGCCGAAAACGTGTACGTTTGCACTTCCCCGCCACAGGGAAGCTGCTAGCCGGGAATTCTCTGCCTGGTTCTACCCGCTGCCCGGAACGCTACGCAGGGCAGAAGCGGTTCTCGTCCTCCGTGCTTGCTTTTTCTCAGAAAGAGCCGTGGTGTGCGTTTTCGCCGGAAAACGCGTTTTCGGCCGAAAACGTGTACGTTTGCACTTCCCCGCCACAGGGAAGCTGCTAGCCGGGAATTCTCTGCCTGGTTCTACCCGCTGCCCGGAACGCTACGCAGGGCAAAAGCGCTTCTCGTCCTCCGTGCTTGCTTTTTCTCAGAAAGAGCCGTGGTGTGCGTTTTCGCCGGAAAACGCGTTTTCGGCCGAAAACGTGTACGTTTGCACTTCCCGCCACAGGGAAGCTGCTAGCCGGGAATTCTCTGCCTGGTTCTACCCGCTGCCCGGAACGCTACGCAGGGCAAAAGCGGTTCTCGTCCTCCGTGCTTGCTTTTTCTCAGAAAGAGCCGTGGTGTGCGTTTTCGCCGGAAAACGCGTTTTCGGCCGAAAACGTGTACGTTTGCACTTCCCCGCCACAGGGAAGCTGCTAGCCGGGAATTCTCTGCCTGGTTCTACCCGCTGCCCGGAACGCTACGCAGGGCAAAAGCGGTTCTCGTCCTCCGTGCTTGCTTTTTCTCAGAAAGAGCCGTGGTGTGCGTTTTCGCCGGAAAACGCGTTTTCGGCCGAAAACGTGTACGTTTGCACTTCCCCGCCACAGGGAAGCTGCTAGCCGGGAATTCTCTGCCTGGTTCTACCCGCTGCCCGGAACGCTACGCAGGGCAAAAGCGGTTCTCGTCCTCCGTGCTTGCTTTTTCTCAGAAAGAGCCGTGGTGTGCGTTTTCGCCGGAAAACACGTTTTCGGCCGAAAACGTGTACGTTTGCACTTCCCCGCCACAGGGAAGCTGCTAGCCGGGAATTCTCTGCCTGGTTCTACCCGCTGCCCGGAACGCTACGCAGGGCAAAAGCGGTTCTCGTCCTCCGTGCTTGCTTTTTCTCAGAAAGAGCCGTGGTGTGCGTTTTCGCCGGAAAACGCGTTTTCGGCCGAAAACGTGTACGTTTGCACTTCCCCGCCACAGGGAAGCTGCTAGCCGGGAATTCTCTGCCTGGTTCTACCCGCTGCCCGGAACGCTACGCAGGGCAAAAGCGTTTCTCGTCCTCCCTGCTTGCTTTTTCTCAGAAAG
Organism: Athene noctua; assembly: GCF_965140245.1. Taxonomy (NCBI): domain Eukaryota; kingdom Metazoa; phylum Chordata; class Aves; order Strigiformes; family Strigidae; genus Athene; species Athene noctua. The sequence goes on along the minus strand of NW_027438005.1, from coordinate 49,466 downwards.
AGCCGTGGTGTGCGTTTTCGCCGGAAAACGCGTTTTCGGCCGAAAACGTGTACGTTTGCACTTCGCCGCCACAGGGAAGCTGCTAGCCGGGAATTCTCTGCCTGGTTCTACCCGCTGCCCGGAACGCTAAGCAGGGCAAAAGCGTTTCTCGTCCTCCGTGCTTGCTTTTTCTCAGAAAGAGCCGTGGTGTGCGTTTTCGCCGGAAAACGCGTTTTCGGCCGAAAACGTGTACGTTTGCACTTCCCCGCCACAGGGAAGCTGCTAGCCGGGAATTCTCTGCCTGGTTCTACCCGCTGCCCGGAACGCTACGCAGGGCAAAAGCGGTTCTCGTCCTCCGTGCTTGCTTTTTCTCAGAAAGAGCCGTGGTGTGCGTTTTCGCCGGAAAACGCGTTTTCGGCCGAAAACGTGTACGTTTGCACTTCCCCGCCACAGGGAAGCTGCTAGCCGGGAATTCTCTGCCTGGTTCTACCCGCTGCCCGGAACGCTACGCAGGGCAAAAGCGGTTCTCGTCCTCCGTGCTTGCTTTTTCTCAGAAAGAGCCGTGGTGTGCGTTTTCGCCGGAAAACGCGTTTTCGGCCGAAAACGTGTACGTTTGCACTTCCCCGCCACAGGGAAGCTGCTAGCCGGGAATTCTCTGCCTGGTTCTACCCGCTGCCCGGAACGCTACGCAGGGCAAAAGCGGTTCTCGTCCTCCGTGCTTGCTTTTTCTCAGAAAGAGCCGTGGTGTGCGTTTTCGCCGGAAAACGCGTTTTCGGCCGAAAACGTGTACGTTTGCACTTCCCCGCCACAGGGAAGCTGCTAGCCGGGAATTCTCTGCCTGGTTCTACCCGCTGCCCGGAACGCTACGCAGGGCAAAAGCGGTTCTCGTCCTCCGTGCTTGCTTTTTCTCAGAAAGAGCCGTGGTGTGCGTTTTCGCCGGAAAACGCGTTTTCGGCCGAAAACGTGTACGTTTGCACTTCCCCGCCACAGGGAAGCTGCTAGCCGGGAATTCTCTGCCTGGTTCTACCCGCTGCCCGGAACGCTACGCAGGGCAAAAGCGCTTCTCGTCCTCCGTGCTTGCTTTTTCTCAGAAAGAGCCGTGGTGTGCGTTTTCGCCGGAAAACGCGTTTTCGGCCGAAAACGTGTACGTTTGCACTTCCCCGCCACAGGGAAGCTGCTAGCCGGGAATTCTCTGCCTGGTTCTACCCGCTGCCCGGAACGCTACGCAGGGCAAAAGCGCTTCTCGTCCTCCGTGCTTGCTTTTTCTCAGAAAGAGCCGTGGTGTGCGTTTTCGCCGGAAAACGCGTTTTCGGCCGAAAACGTGTACGTTTGCACTTCCCCGCCACAGGGAAGCTGCTAGCCGGGAATTCTCTGCCTGGTTCTACCCGCTGCCCGGAACGCTACGCAGGGCAAAAGCGGTTCTCGTCCTCCGTGCTTGCTTTTTCTCAGAAAGAGCCGTGGTGTGCGTTTTCGCCGGAAAACGCGTTTTCGGCCGAAAACGTCTACGTTTGCACTTCCCCGCCACAGGGAAGCTGCTAGCCGGGAATTCTCTGCCTGGTTCTACCCGCTGCCCGGAACGCTACGCAGGGCAAAAGCGGTTCTCGTCCTCCGTGCTTGCTTTTTCTCAGAAAGAGCCGTGGTGTGCGTTTTCGCCGGAAAACGCGTTTTCGGCCGAAAACGTGTACGTTTGCACTTCCCCGCCACAGGGAAGCTGCTAGCCGGGAATTCTCTGCCTGGTTCTACCCGCTGCCCGGAACGCTACGCAGGGCAAAAGCGGTTCTCGTCCTCCGTGCTTGCTTTTTCTCAGAAAGAGCCGTGGTGTGCGTTTTGGCCGGAAAACGCGTTTTCGGCCGAAAACGTGTACGTTTGCACTTCCCCGCCACAGGGAAGCTGCTAGCCGGGAATTCTCTGCCTGGTTCTACCCGCTGCCCGGAACGCTACGCAGGGCAAAAGCGCTTCTCGTCCTCCGTGCTTGCTTTTTCTCAGAAAGAGCCGTGGTGTGCGTTTTGGCCGGAAAACGCGTTTTCGGCCGAAAACGTGTACGTTTGCACTTCCCCGCCACAGGGAAGCTGCTAGCCGGGAATTCTCTGCCTGGTTCTACCCGCTGCCCGGAACGCTACGCAGGGCAAAAGCGGTTCTCGTCCTCCGTGCTTGCTTTTTCTCAGAAAGAGCCGTGGTGTGCGTTTTCGCCGGAAAACGCGTTTTCGGCCGAAAACGTGTACGTTTGCACTTCCCCGCCACAGGGAAGCTGCTAGCCGGGAATTCTCTGCCTGGTTCTACCCGCTGCCCGGAACGCTACGCAGGGCAAAAGCGGTTCTCGTCCTCCGTGCTTGCTTTTTCTCAGAAAGAGCCGTGGTGTGCGTTTTCGCCGGAAAACGCGTTTTCGGCCGAAAACGTGTACGTTTGCACTTCCCCGCCACAGGGAAGCTGCTAGCCGGGAATTCTCTGCCTGGTTCTACCCGCTGCCCGGAACGCTACGCAGGGCAAAAGCGGTTCTCGTCCTCCGTGCTTGCTTTTTCTCAGAAAGAGCCGTGGTGTGCGTTTTCGCCGGAAAACGCGTTTTCGGCCGAAAACGTGTACGTTTGCACTTCCCCGCCACAGGGAAGCTGCTAGCCGGGAATTCTCTGCCTGGTTCTACCCGCTGCCCGGAACGCTACGCAGGGCAAAAGCGGTTCTCGTCCTCCGTGCTTGCTTTTTCTCAGAAAGAGCCGTGGTGTGCGTTTTCGCCGGAAAACGCGTTTTCGGCCGAAAACGTGTACGTTTGCACTTCCCCGCCACAGGGAAGCTGCTAGCCGGGAATTCTCTGCCTGGTTCTACCCACTGCCCGGAACGCTACGCAGGGCAAAAGCGGTTCTCGTCCTCCGTGCTTGCTTTTTCTCAGAAAGAGCCGTGGTGTGCGTTTTCGCCGGAAAACGCGTTTTCGGCCGAAAACGTGTACGTTTGCACTTCCCCGCCACAGGGAAGCTGCTAGCCGGGAATTCTCTGCCTGGTTCTACCCGCTGCCCGGAACGCTACGCAGGGCAAAAGCGGTTCTCGTCCTCCGTGCTTGCTTTTTCTCAGAAAGAGCCGTGGTGTGCGTTTTCGCCGGAAAACGCGTTTTCGGCCGAAAACGTGTACGTTTGCACTTCCCCGCCACAGGGAAGCTGCTAGCCGGGAATTCTCTGCCTGGTTCTACCCGCTGCCCGGAACGCTACGCAGGGCAAAAGCGGTTCTCGTCCTCCGTGCTTGCTTTTTCTCAGAAAGAGCCGTGGTGTGCGTTTTCGCCGGAAAACGCGTTTTCGGCCGAAAACGTGTACGTTTGCACTTCCCCGCCACAGGGAAGCTGCTAGCCGGGAATTCTCTGCCTGGTTCTACCCACTGCCCGGAACGCTACGCAGGGCAAAAGCGGTTCTCGTCCTCCGTGCTTGCTTTTTCTCAGAAAGAGCCGTGGTGTGCGTTTTCGCCGGAAAACGCGTTTTCGGCCGAAAACGTGTACGTTTGCACTTCCCCGCCACAGGGAAGCTGCTAGCCGGGAATTCTCTGCCTGGTTCTACCCACTGCCCGGAACGCTACGCAGGGCAAAAGCGGTTCTCGTCCTCCGTGCTTGCTTTTTCTCAGAAAGAGCCGTGGTGTGCGTTTTCGCTGGAAAACGCGTTTTCGGCCGAAAACGTGTACGTTTGCACTTCCCCGCCACAGGGAAGCTGCTAGCCGGGAATTCTCTGCCTGGTTCTACCCGCTGCCCGGAACGCTACGCAGGGCAAAAGCGCTTCTCGTCCTCCGTGCTTGCTTTTTCTCAGAAAGAGCCGTGGTGTGCGTTTTCGCCGGAAAACGCGTTTTCGGCCGAAAACGTGTACGTTTGCACTTCCCCGCCACAGGGAAGCTGCTAGCCGGGAATTCTCTGCCTGGTTCTACCCGCTGCCCGGAACGCTACGCAGGGCAAAAGCGGTTCTCGTCCTCCGTGCTTGCTTTTTCTCAGAAAGAGCCGTGGTGTGCGATTCCGCCGGAAAACGCGTTTTCGGCCGAAAACGTGTACGTTTGCACTTCCCCGCCACAGGGAAGCTGCTAGCCGGGAATTCTCTGCCTGGTTCTACCCGCTGCCCGGAACGCTACGCAGGGCAAAAGCGGTTCTCGTCCTCCGTGCTTGCTTTTTCTCAGAAAGAGCCGTGGTGTGCGTTTTCGCCGGAAAACGCGTTTTCGGCCGAAAACGTGTACGTTTGCACTTCCCCGCCACAGGGAAGCTGCTAGCCGGGATTTCTCTGCCTGGTTCTACCCGCTGCCCGGAACGCTACGCAGGGCAAAAGCGGTTCTCGTCCTCCGTGCTTGCTTTTTCTCAGAAAGAGCCGTGGTGTGCGTTTTCGCCGGAAAACGCGTTTTCGGCCGAAAACGTGTACGTTTGCACTTCCCCGCCACAGGGAAGCTGCTAGCCGGGAATTCTCTGCCTGGTTCTACCCGCTGCCCGGAACGCTACGCAGGGCAAAAGCGGTTCTCGTCCTCCGTGCTTGCTTTTTCTCAGAAAGAGCCGTGGTGTGCGTTTTCGCCGGAAAACGCGTTTTCGGCCGAAAACGTGTACGTTTGCACTTCCCCGCCACAGGGAAGCTGCTAGCCGGGAATTCTCTGCCTGGTTCTACCCGCTGCCCGGAACGCTACGCAGGGCAAAGGCGGTTCTCGTCCTCCGTGCTTGCTGTTTCTCAGAAAGAGCCGTGGTGTGCGTTTTCGCCGGAAAACGCGTTTTCGGCCGAAAACGTGTACGTTTGCACTTCCCCGCCACAGGGAAGCTGCTAGCCGGGAATTCTCTGCCTGGTTCTACCCGCTGCCCGGAACGCTACGCAGGGCAAAAGCGGTTCTCGTCCTCCGTGCTTGCTTTTTCTCAGAAAGAGCCGTGGTGTGCGTTTTCGCCGGAAAACGCGTTTTCGGCCGAAAACGTATACGTTTGCACTTCCCCGCCACAGGGAAGCTGCTAGCCGGGAATTCTCTGCCTGGTTCTACCCGCTGCCCGGAACGCTACGCAGGGCAAAAGCGGTTCTCGTCCTCCGTGCTTGCTTTTTCTCAGAAAGAGCCGCGGTGTGCGATTTCGCCGGAAAACGCGTTTTCGGCCGAAAACGTGTACGTTTGCACTTCCCCGCCACAGGGAAGCTGCTAGCCGGGAATTCTCCGCCTGGTTCTACCCGCTGCCCGGAACGCTACGCAGGGCAAAAGCGCTTCTCGTCCTCCGTGCTTGCTTTTTCTCAGAAAGAGCCGTGGTGTGCGTTTTGGCCGGAAAACGCGTTTTCGGCCGAAAACGTGTACGTTTGCACTTCCCCGCCACAGGGAAGCTGCTAGCCGGGAATTCTCTGCCTGGTTCTACCCGCTGCCCGGAACGCTACGCAGGGCAAAAGCGGTTCTCGTCCTCCGTGCTTGCTTTTTCTCAGAAAGAGCCGTGGTGTGCGTTTTCGCCGAAATAGCGTTTTCGGCCGAAAACGTGTACGTTTGCACTTCGCCGCCACAGGGAAGCTGCTAGCCGGGAATTCTCTGCCTGGTTCTACCCGCTGCCCGGAACGCTACGCAGGGCAAAAGCGGTTCTCGTCCTCCGTGCTTGCTGTTTCTCAGAAAGAGCCGTGGTGTGCGTTTTCGCCGGAAAACGCGTTTTCGGCCGAAAACGTGTACGTTTGCACTTCCCCGCCACAGGGAAGCTGCTAGCCGGGAATTCTCTGCCTGGTTCTACCCGCTGCCCGGAACGCTACGCAGGGCAAAAGCGGTTCTCGTCCTCCGTGCTTGCTTTTTCTCAGAAAGAGCCGTGGTGTGCGTTTTCGCCGGAAAACGCGTTTTCGGGCGAAAACGTGTACGTTTGCACTTCCCCGCCACAGGGAAGCTGCTAGCCGGGAATTCTCTGCCTGGTTCTACCCGCTGCCCGGAACGCTACGCAGGGCAAAAGCGGTTCTCGTCCTCCGTGCTTGCTTTTTCTCAGAAACAGCCGTGGTGTGCGTTTTCGCCGGAAAACGCGTTTTCCGCCGAAAACGTGTACGTTTGCACTTCCCCACCACAGGGAAGCTGCTAGCCGGGAATTCTCTGCCTGGTTCTACCCGCTGCCCGGAACGCTACGCAGGGCAAAAGCGGTTCTCGTCCTCCGTGCTTGCTTTTTCTCAGAAAGAGCCGTGGTGTGCGTTTTCGCCGGAAAACGCGTTTTCGGCCGAAAACGTGTACGTTTGCACTTCCCCGCCACAGGGAAGCTGCTAGCCGGGAATTCTCTGCCTGGTTCTACCCGCTGCCCGGAACGCTACGCAGGGCAAAAGCGGTTCTCGTCCTCCGTGCTTGCTTTTTCTCAGAAAGAGCCGTGGTGTGCGTTTTCGCCGGAAAACGCGTTTTCGGCCGAAAACGTATACGTTTGCACTTCCCCGCCACAGGGAAGCTGCTAGCCGGGAATTCTCTGCCTGGTTCTACCCGCTGCCCGGAACGCTACGCAGGGCAAAAGCGGTTCTCGTCCTCCGTGCTTGCTTTTTCTCAGAAAGAGCCGTGGTGTGCGTTTTCGCCGGAAAACGCGTTTTCGGCCGAAAACGTGTACGTTTGCACTTCCCCGCCACAGGGAAGCTGCTAGCCGGGAATTCTCTGCCTGGTTCTACCCGCTGCCCGGAACGCTACGCAGGGCAAAAGCGGCTTCTCGTCCTCCGTGCTTGCTTTTTCTCAGAAAGAGCCGTGGTGTGCGTTTTGGCCGGAAAACGCGTTTTCGGCCGAAAACGTGTACGTTTGCACTTCCCCGCCACAGGGAAGCTGCTAGCCGGGAATTCTCTGCCTGGTTCTACCCGCTGCCCGGAACGCTACGCAGGGCAAAAGCGGTTCTCGTCCTCCGTGCTTGCTTTTTCTCAGAAAGAGCCGTGGTGTGCGTTTTCGCCGGAAAACGCGTTTTCGGCCGAAAACGTGTACGTTTGCACTTCCCCGCCACAGGGAAGCTGCTAGCCGGGAATTCTCTGCCTGGTTCTACCCGCTGCCCGGAACGCTACGCAGGGCAAAAGCGGTTCTCGTCCTCCGTGCTTGCTTTTTCTCAGAAAGAGCCGTGGTGTGCGTTTTCGCCGGAAAACGCGTTTTCGGCCGAAAACGTGTACGTTTGCACTTCCCCGCCACAGGGAAGCTGCTAGCCGGGAATTCTCTGCCTGGTTCTACCCGCTGCCCGGAACGCTACGCAGGGCAAAAGCGGTTCTCGTCCTCCGTGCTTGCTTTTTCTCAGAAAGAGCCGTGGTGTGCGTTTTCGCCGGAAAACGCGTTTTCGGCCGAAAACGTGTACGTTTGCACTTCCCCGCCACAGGGAAGCTGCTAGCCGGGAATTCTCTGCCTGGTTCTACCCGCTGCCCGGAACGCTACGCAGGGCAAAAGCGGTTCTCGTCCTCCGTGCTTGCTTTTTCTCAGAAAGAGCCGTGGTGTGCGTTTTCGCCGGAAAACGCGTTTTCGGCCGAAAACGTGTACGTTTGCACTTCCCCGCCACAGGGAAGCTGCTAGCCGGGAATTCTCTGCCTGGTTCTACCCACTGCCCGGAACGCTACGCAGGGCAAAAGCGGTTCTCGTCCTCCGTGCTTGCTTTTTCTCAGAAAGAGCCGTGGTGTGCGTTTTCGCCGGAAAACGCGTTTTCGGCCGAAAACGTGTACGTTTGCACTTCCCCGCCACAGGGAAGCTGCTAGCCGGGAATTCTCTGCCTGGTTCTACCCGCTGCCCGGAACGCTACGCAGGGCAAAAGCGGTTCTCGTCCTCCGTGCTTGCTTTTTCTCAGAAAGAGCCGTGGTGTGCGTTTTCGCCGGAAAACGCGTTTTCGGCCGAAAACGTGTACGTTTGCACTTCCCCGCCACAGGGAAGCTGCTAGCCGGGAATTCTCTGCCTGGTTCTACCCGCTGCCCGGAACGCTACGCAGGGCAAAAGCGGTTCTCGTCCTCCGTGCTTGCTTTTTCTCAGAAAGAGCCGTGGTGTGCGTTTTCGCCGGAAAACGCGTTTTCGGCCGAAAACGTGTACGTTTGCACTTCCCCGCCACAGGGAAGCTGCTAGCCGGGAATTCTCTGCCTGGTTCTACCCACTGCCCGGAACGCTACGCAGGGCAAAAGCGGTTCTCGTCCTCCGTGCTTGCTTTTTCTCAGAAAGAGCCGTGGTGTGCGTTTTCGCCGGAAAACGCGTTTTCGGCCGAAAACGTGTACGTTTGCACTTCCCCGCCACAGGGAAGCTGCTAGCCGGGAATTCTCTGCCTGGTTCTACCCACTGCCCGGAACGCTACGCAGGGCAAAAGCGGTTCTCGTCCTCCGTGCTTGCTTTTTCTCAGAAAGAGCCGTGGTGTGCGTTTTCGCTGGAAAACGCGTTTTCGGCCGAAAACGTGTACGTTTGCACTTCCCCGCCACAGGGAAGCTGCTAGCCGGGAATTCTCTGCCTGGTTCTACCCGCTGCCCGGAACGCTACGCAGGGCAAAAGCGCTTCTCGTCCTCCGTGCTTGCTTTTTCTCAGAAAGAGCCGTGGTGTGCGTTTTCGCCGGAAAACGCGTTTTCGGCCGAAAACGTGTACGTTTGCACTTCCCCGCCACAGGGAAGCTGCTAGCCGGGAATTCTCTGCCTGGTTCTACCCGCTGCCCGGAACGCTACGCAGGGCAAAAGCGCTTCTCGTCCTCCGTGCTTGCTTTTTCTCAGAAAGAGCCGTGGTGTGCGATTCCGCCGGAAAACGCGTTTTCGGCCGAAAACGTGTACGTTTGCACTTCCCCGCCACAGGGAAGCTGCTAGCCGGGAATTCTCTGCCTGGTTCTACCCGCTGCCCGGAACGCTACGCAGGGCAAAAGCGGTTCTCGTCCTCCGTGCTTGCTTTTTCTCAGAAAGAGCCGTGGTGTGCGTTTTCGCCGGAAAACGCGTTTTCGGCCGAAAACGTGTACGTTTGCACTTCCCCGCCACAGGGAAGCTGCTAGCCGGGATTTCTCTGCCTGGTTCTACCCGCTGCCCGGAACGCTACGCAGGGCAAAAGCGGTTCTCGTCCTCCGTGCTTGCTTTTTCTCAGAAAGAGCCGTGGTGTGCGTTTTCGCCGGAAAACGCGTTTTCGGCCGAAAACGTGTACGTTTGCACTTCCCCGCCACAGGGAAGCTGCTAGCCGGGAATTCTCTGCCTGGTTCTACCCGCTGCCCGGAACGCTACGCAGGGCAAAAGCGGTTCTCGTCCTCCGTGCTTGCTTTTTCTCAGAAAGAGCCGTGGTGTGCGTTTTCGCCGGAAAACGCGTTTTCGGCCGAAAACGTGTACGTTTGCACTTCCCCGCCACAGGGAAGCTGCTAGCCGGGAATTCTCTGCCTGGTTCTACCCGCTGCCCGGAACGCTACGCAGGGCAAAGGCGGTTCTCGTCCTCCGTGCTTGCTGTTTCTCAGAAAGAGCCGTGGTGTGCGTTTTCGCCGGAAAACGCGTTTTCGGCCGAAAACGTGTACGTTTGCACTTCCCCGCCACAGGGAAGCTGCTAGCCGGGAATTCTCTGCCTGGTTCTACCCGCTGCCCGGAACGCTACGCAGGGCAAAAGCGGTTCTCGTCCTCCGTGCTTGCTTTTTCTCAGAAAGAGCCGTGGTGTGCGTTTTCGCCGGAAAACGCGTTTTCGGCCGAAAACGTATACGTTTGCACTTCCCCGCCACAGGGAAGCTGCTAGCCGGGAATTCTCTGCCTGGTTCTACCCGCTGCCCGGAACGCTACGCAGGGCAAAAGCGGTTCTCGTCCTCCGTGCTTGCTTTTTCTCAGAAAGAGCCGCGGTGTGCGATTTCGCCGGAAAACGCGTTTTCGGCCGAAAACGTGTACGTTTGCACTTCCCCGCCACAGGGAAGCTGCTAGCCGGGAATTCTCCGCCTGGTTCTACCCGCTGCCCGGAACGCTACGCAGGGCAAAAGCGCTTCTCGTCCTCCGTGCTTGCTTTTTCTCAGAAAGAGCCGTGGTGTGCGTTTTCGCCGGAAAACGCGTTTTCGGCCGAAAACGTGTACGTTTGCACTTCCCCGCCACAGGGAAGCTGCTAGCCGGGAATTCTCTGCCTGGTTCTACCCGCTGCCCGGAACGCTACGCAGGGCAAAAGCGGTTCTCGTCCTCCGTGCTTGCTTTTTCTCAGAAAGAGCCGTGGTGTGCGTTTTCGCCGAAATAGCGTTTTCGGCCGAAAACGTGTACGTTTGCACTTCGCCGCCACAGGGAAGCTGCTAGCCGGGAATTCTCTGCCTGGTTCTACCCGCTGCCCGGAACGCTACGCAGGGCAAAAGCGGTTCTCGTCCTCCGTGCTTGCTGTTTCTCAGAAAGAGCCGTGGTGTGCGTTTTCGCCGGAAAACGCGTTTTCGGCCGAAAACGTGTACGTTTGCACTTCCCCGCCACAGGGAAGCTGCTAGCCGGGAATTCTCTGCCTGGTTCTACCCGCTGCCCGGAACGCTACGCAGGGCAAAAGCGGTTCTCGTCCTCCGTGCTTGCTTTTTCTCAGAAAGAGCCGTGGTGTGCGTTTTCGCCGGAAAACGCGTTTTCGGCCGAAAACGTGTACGTTTGCACTTCCCCGCCACAGGGAAGCTGCTAGCCGGGAATTCTCTGCCTGGTTCTACCCGCTGCCCGGAACGCTACGCAGGGCAAAAGCGGTTCTCGTCCTCCGTGCTTGCTTTTTCTCAGAAACAGCCGTGGTGTGCGTTTTCGCCGGAAAACGCGTTTTCCGCCGAAAACGTGTACGTTTGCACTTCCCCACCACAGGGAAGCTGCTAGCCGGGAATTCTCTGCCTGGTTCTACCCGCTGCCCGGAACGCTACGCAGGGCAAAAGCGGTTCTCGTCCTCCGTGCTTGCTTTTTCTCAGAAAGAGCCGTGGTGTGCGTTTTCGCCGGAAAACGCGTTTTCGGCCGAAAACGTGTACGTTTGCACTTCCCCGCCACAGGGAAGCTGCTAGCCGGGAATTCTCTGCCTGGTTCTACCCGCTGCCCGGAACGCTACGCAGGGCAAAAGCGGTTCTCGTCCTCCGTGCTTGCTTTTTCTCAGAAAGAGCCGTGGTGTGCGTTTTCGCCGGAAAACGCGTTTTCGGCCGAAAACGTGTACGTTTGCACTTCCCCGCCACAGGGAAGCTGCTAGCCGGGAATTCTCTGCCTGGTTCTACCCGCTGCCCGGAACGCTACGCAGGGCAAAAGCGGTTCTCGTCCTCCGTGCTTGCTTTTTCTCAGAAAGAGCCGTGGTGTGCGTTTTCGCCGGAAAACGCGTTTTCGGCCGAAAACGTGTACGTTTGCACTTCCCCGCCACAGGGAAGCTGCTAGCCGGGAATTCTCTGCCTGGTTCTACCCGCTGCCCGGAACGCTACGCAGGGCAAAAGCGGTTCTCGTCCTCCGTGCTTGCTTTTTCTCAGAAAGAGCCGTGGTGTGCGATTTCGCCGGACAACGCGTTTTCGGCCGAAAACGTGTACGTTTGCACTTCGCCGCCACAGGGAAGCTGCTAGCCGGGAATTCTCTGCCTGGTTCTACCCGCTGCCCGGAACGCTACGCAGGGCAAAAGCGGTTCTCGTCCTCCGTGCTTGCTGTTTCTCAGAAAGAGCCGTGGTGTGCGTTTTCGCCGGAAAACGCGTTTTCGGCCGAAAACGTGTACGTTTGCACTTCCCCGCCACAGGGAAGCTGCTAGCCGGGAATTCTCTGCCTGGTTCTACCCGCTGCCCGGAACGCTACGCAGGGCAAAAGCGGTTCTCGTCCTCCGTGCTTGCTTTTTCTCAGAAAGAGCCGTGGTGTGCGTTTTCGCCGGAAAACGTGTTTTCGGCCGAAAACGTGTACGTTTGCACTTCCCCGCCACAGGGAAGCTGCTAGCCGGGAATTCTCTGCCTGGTTCTACCCGCTGCCCGGAACGCTACGCAGGGCAAAAGCGGTTCTCGTCCTCCGTGCTTGCTTTTTCTCAGAAAGAGCCGTGGTGTGCGTTTTCGCCGGAAAACGCGTTTTCGGCCGAAAACGTGTACGTTTGCACTTCCCCGCCACAGGGAAGCTGCTAGCCGGGAATTCTCTGCCTGGTTCTACCCGCTGCCCGGAACGCTACGCAGGGCAAAAGCGGTTCTCGTCCTCCGTGCTTGCTTTTTCTCATAAAGAGCCGTGGTGTGCGTTTTCGCAGGAAAACGCGTTTTCGGCCGAAAACGTATACGTTTGCACTTCCCCGCCACAGGGAAGCTACTAGCCGGGAATTATCTGCCTGGTTCTACCCGCTGCCCGGAACGCTACGCAGGGCAAAAGCGGTTCTCGTCCTCCGTGCTTGCTTTTTCTCAGAAAGAGCCGCGGTGTGCGATTTCGCCGCAAAACGCGTTTTCGGCCGAAAACGTGTACGTTTGCACTTCCCCGCCACAGGGAAGCTGCTAGCCGGGAATTCTCTGCCTGGTTCTACCCGCTGCCCGGAACGCTACGCAGGGCAAAAGCGGTTCTCGTCCTCCGTGCTTGCTTTTTCTCAGAAAGAGCCGTGGTGTGCGTTTTCGCCGGAAAAACGCGTTTTCGGCCGAAAACGTGTACGTTTGCACTTCCCCGCCACAGGGAAGCTGCTAGCCGGGAATTCTCTGCCTGGTTCTACCCGCTGCCCGGAACGCTACGCAGGGCAAAAGCGGTTCTCGTCCTCCGTGCTTGCTTTTTCTCAGAAAGAGCCGTGGTGTGCGTTTTCGCCGAAATAGCGTTTTCGGCCGAAAACGTGTACGTTTGCACTTCGCCGCCACAGGGAAGCTGCTAGCCGGGAATTCTCTGCCTGGTTCTACCCGCTGCCCGGAACGCTACGCAGGGCAAAAGCGGTTCTCGTCCTCCGTGCTTGCTGTTTCTCAGAAAGAGCCGTGGTGTGCGTTTTCGCCGGAAAACGCGTTTTCGGCCGAAAACGTGTACGTTTGCACTTCCCCGCCACAGGGAAGCTGCTAGCCGGGAATTCTCTGCCTGGTTCTACCCGCTGCCCGGAACGCTACGCAGGGGAAAAGCGGTTCTCGTCCTCCGTGCTTGCTGTTTCTCAGAAAGAGCCGTGGTGTGCGTTTTCGCCGGAAAACGCGTTTTCGGCCGAAAACGTGTACGTTTGCACTTCCCCGCCACAGGGAAGCTGCTAGCCGGGAATTCTCTGCCTGGTTCTACCCGCTGCCCGGAACGCTACGCAGGGCAAAAGCGGTTCTCGTCCTCCGTGCTTGCTTTTTCTCAGAAAGAGCCGTGGTGTGCGTTTTGGCCGGAAAACGCGTTTTCGGCCGAAAACGTGTACGTTTGCACTTCCCCGCCACAGGGAAGCTGCTAGCCGGGATTTCTCTGCCTGGTTCTACCCGCTGCCCGGAACGCTACGCAGGGCAAAAGCGCTTCTCGTCCTCCGTGCTTGCTTTTTCTCAGAAAGAGCCGTGGTGTGCGATTTCGCCGGAAAACGCGTTTTCGGCCGAAAACGTGTACGTTTGCACTTCCCCGCCACAGGGAAGCTGCTAGCCGGGAATTCTCTGCCTGGTTCTACCCGCTGCCCGGAACGCTACGCAGGGCAAAAGCGGTTCTCGTCCTCCGTGCTTGCTTTTTCTCAGAAAGAGCCGTGGTGTGCGTTTTCGCCGGAAAACGCGTTTTCGGCCGAAAACGTGTACGTTTGCACTTCCCCGCCACAGGGAAGCTGCTAGCCGGGAATTCTCTGCCTGGTTCTACCCGCTGCCCGGAACGCTACGCAGGGCAAAAGCGGTTCTCGTCCTCCGTGCTTGCTTTTTCTCAGAAAGAGCCGTGGTGTGCGTTTTCGCCGGAAAACGCGTTTTCGGCCGAAAACGTGTACGTTTGCACTTCCCCGCCACAGGGAAGCTGCTAGCCGGGAATTCTCTGCCTGGTTCTACCCGCTGCCCGGAACGCTACGCAGGGCAAAAGCGGTTCTCGTCCTCCGTGCTTGCTTTTTCTCAGAAAGAGCCGTGGTGTGCGTTTTCGCCGGAAAACGCGTTTTCGGCCGAAAACGTGTACGTTTGCACTTCCCCGCCACAGGGAAGCTGCTAGCCGGGAATTCTCTGCCTGGTTCTACCCGCTGCCCGGAACGCTACGCAGGGCAAAAGCGGTTCTCGTCCTCCGTGCTTGCTTTTTCTCAGAAAGAGCCGTGGTGTGCGTTTTCGCAGGAAAACGCGTTTTCGGCCGAAAACGTATACGTTTGCACTTCCCCGCCACAGGGAAGCTGCTAGCCGGGAATTATCTGCCTGGTTCTACCCGCTGCCCGGAACGCTACGCAGGGCAAAAGCGGTTCTCGTCCTCCGTGCTTGCTTTTTCTCAGAAAGAGCCGCGGTGTGCGATTTCGCCGGAAAACGCGTTTTCGGCCGAAAACGTGTACGTTTGCACTTCCCCGCCACAGGGAAGCTGCTAGCCGGGAATTCTCCGCCTGGTTCTACCCGCTGCCCGGAACGCTACGCAGGGCAAAAGCGCTTCTCGTCCTCCGTGCTTGCTTTTTCTCAGAAAGAGCCGTGGTGTGCGTTTTGGCCGGAAAACGCGTTTTCGGCCGAAAACGTGTACGTTTGCACTTCCCCGCCACAGGGAAGCTGCTAGCCGGGAATTATCTGCCTGGTTCTACCCGCTGCCCGGAACGCTACGCAGGGCAAAAGCGGTTCTCGTCCTCCGTGCTTGCTTTTTCTCAGAAAGAGCCGCGGTGTGCGATTTCGCCGGAAAACGCGTTTTCGGCCGAAAACGTGTACGTTTGCACTTCCCCGCCACAGGGAAGCTGCTAGCCGGGAATTCTCCGCCTGGTTCTACCCGCTGCCCGGAACGCTACACAGGGCAAAAGCGCTTCTCGTCCTCCGTGCTTGCTTTTTCTCAGAAAGAGCCGTGGTGTGCGTTTTCGCCGGAAAACGCGTTTTCGGCCGAAAACGTGTACGTTTGCACTTCCCCGCCACAGGGAAGCTGCTAGCCGGGAATTCTCTGCCTGGTTCTACCCGCTGCCCGGAACGCTACGCAGGGCAAAAGCGGTTCTCGTCCTCCGTGCTTGCTTTTTCTCAGAAAGAGCCGTGGTGTGCGTTTTCGCCGGAAAACGCGTTTTCGGCCGAAAACGTGTACGTTTGCACTTCCCCGCCACAGGGAAGCTGCTAGCCGGGAATTCTCTGCCTGGTTCTACCCGCTGCCCGGAACGCTACGCAGGGCAAAAGCGGTTCTCGTCCTCCGTGCTTGCTTTTTCTCAGAAAGAGCCGTGGTGTGCGTTTTGGCCGGAAAACGCGTTTTCGGCCGAAAACGTATACGTTTGCACTTCCCCGCCACAGGGAAGCTGCTAGCCGGGAATTCTCTGCCTGGTTCTACCCGCTGCCCGGAACGCTACGCAGGGCAAAAGCGGTTCTCGTCCTCCGTGCTTGCTTTTTCTCAGAAAGAGCCGTGGTGTGCGTTTTCGCCGGAAAACGCGTTTTCGGCCGTAAACGTGTACGTTTGCACTTCCCCGCCACAGGGAAGCTGCTAGCCGTGAATTCTCTGCCTGGTTCTACCCGCTGCCCGGAGCGCTACGCAGGGCAAAAGCGGTTCTCGTCCTCCGTGCTTGCTTTTTCTCAGAAAGAGCCGTGGTGTGCGTTTTGGCCGGAAAACGCGTTTTCGGCCGAAAACGTGTACGTTTGCACTTCCCCGCCACAGGGAAGCTGCTAGCCGGGAATTCTCTGCCTGGTTCTACCCGCTGCCCGGAGCGCTACGCAGGGCAAAAGCGGTTCTCGTCCTCCGTGCTTGCTTTTTCTCAGAAAGAGCCGTGGTGTGCGTTTTGGCCGGAAAACGCGTTTTCGGCCGTAAACGTGTACGTTTGCACTTCCCCGCCACAGCGAAGCTGCTAGCCGGGAATTCTCTGCCTGGTTCTACCCGCTGCCCGGAACGCTACGCAGGGCAAAAGCGGTTCTCGTCCTCCGTGCTTGCTTTTTCTCAGAAAGAGCCGTGGTGTGCGTTTTCGCCGGAAAACGCGTTTTCGGCCGAAAACGTGTACGTTTGCACTTCCCCGCCACAGGGAAGCTGCTAGCCGGGAATTCTCTGCCTGGTTCTACCCGCTGCCCGGAACGCTACGCAGGGCAAAAGCGGTTCTCGTCCTCCGTGCTTGCTTTTTCTCAGAAAGAGCCGTGGTGTGCGTTTTCGCCGGAAAACGCGTTTTCGGCCGAAAACGTGTACGTTTGCACTTCCCCGCCACAGGGAAGCTGCTAGCCGGGAATTCTCTGCCTGGTTCTACCCGCTGCCCGGAACGCTACGCAGGGCAAAAGCGGTTCTCGTCCTCCGTGCTTGCTTTTTCTCAGAAAGAGCCGTGGTGTGCGTTTTCGCCGGAAAACGCGTTTTCGGCCGAAAACGTGTACGTTTGCACTTCCCCGCCACAGGGAAGCTGCTAGCCGGGAATTCTCTGCCTGGTTCTACCCGCTGCCCGGAACGCTACGCAGGGCAAAAGCGGTTCTCGTCCTCCGTGCTTGCTTTTTCTCAGAAAGAGCCGTGGTGTGCGTTTTCGCCGGAAAACGTGTTTTCGGCCGAAAACGTGTACGTTTGCACTTCCCCGCCACAGGGAAGCTGCTAGCCGGGAATTCTCTGCCTGGTTCTACCCGCTGCCCGGAACGCTACGCAGGGCAAAAGCGGTTCTCGTCCTCCGTGCTTGCTTTTTCTCAGAAAGAGCCGTGGTGTGCGTTTTCGCCGGAAAACGCGTTTTCGGCCGAAAACGTGTACGTTTGCACTTCCCCGCCACAGGGAAGCTGCTAGCCGGGAATTCTCTGCCTGGTTCTACCCGCTGCCCGGAATGCTACGCAGGGCAAAAGCGGTTCTCGTCCTCCGTGCTTGCTTTTTCTCAGAAAGAGCCGTGGTGTGCGTTTTCGCCGGAAAACGCGTTTTCGGCCGAAAACGTGTACGTTTGCACTTCCCCGCCACAGGGAAGCTGCTAGCCGGGAATTCTCTGCCTGGTTCTACCCGCTGCCCGGAACGCTACGCAGGGCAAAAGCGGTTCTCGTCCTCCGTGCTTGCTTTTTCTCAGAAAGAGCCGTGGTGTGCGTTTTCACCGGAAAACGCGTTTTCGGCCGAAAACGTGTACGTTTGCACTTCCCCGCCACAGGGAAGCTGCTAGCCGGGATTTCTCTGCCTGGTTCTACCCGCTGCCCGGAACGCTACGCAGGGCAAAAGCGGTTCTCGTCCTCCGTGCTTGCTTTTTCTCAGAAAGAGCCGTGGTGTGCGATTTCGCCGGAAAACGCGTTTTCGGCCGAAAACGTGTACGTTTGCACTTCCCCGCCACAGGGAAGCTGCTAGCCGGGAATTCTCTGCCTGGTTCTACCCGCTGCCCGGAACGCTACGCAGGGCAAAAGCGGTTCTCGTCCTCCGTGCTTGCTTTTTCTCAGAAAGAGCCGTGGTGTGCGTTTTCGCCGGAAAACGCGTTTTCGGCCGAAAACGTGTACGTTTGCACTTCCCCGCCACAGGGAAGCTGCTAGCCGGGAATTCTCTGCCTGGTTCTACCCGCTGCCCGGAACGCTACGCAGGGCAAAAGCGGTTCTCGTCCTCCGTGCTTGCTTTTTCTCAGAAAGAGCCGTGGTGTGCGTTTTCGCCGGAAAACGCGTTTTCGGCCGAAAACGTGTACGTTTGCACTTCCCCGCCACAGGGAAGCTGCTAGCCGGGAATTCTCTGCCTGGTTCTACCCGCTGCCCGGAACGCTACGCAGGGCAAAAGCGCTTCTCGTCCTCCGTGCTTGCTTTTTCTCAGAAAGAGCCGTGGTGTGCGTTTTCGCCGGAAAACGCGTTTTCGGCCGAAAACGTGTACGTTTGCACTTCCCCGCCACAGGGAAGCTGCTAGCCGGGAATTCTCTGCCTGGTTCTACCCGCTGCCCGGAACGCTACGCAGGGCAAAAGCGGTTCTCGTCCTCCGTGCTTGCTTTTTCTCAGAAAGAGCCGTGGTGTGCGTTTTCGCCGGAAAATGCGTTTTCGGCCGAAAACGTATACGTTTGCACTTCCCCGCCACAGGGAAGCTGCTAGCCGGGAATTCTCTGCCTGGTTCTACCCGCTGCCCGGAACGCTACGCAGGGCAAAAGCGGTTCTCGTCCTCCGTGCTTGCTTTTTCTCAGAAAGAGCCGCGGTGTGCGATTTCGCCGGAAAACGCGTTTTCGGCCGAAAACGTGTACGTTTGCACTTCCCCGCCACAGGGAAGCTGCTAGCCGGGAATTCTCCGCCTGGTTCTACCCGCTGCCCGGAACGCTACGCAGGGCAAAAGCGCTTCTCGTCCTCCGTGCTTGCTTTTTCTCAGAAAGAGCCGTGGTGTGCGTTTTGGCCGGAAAACGCGTTTTCGGCTGAAAACGTGTACGTTTGCACTTCCCCGCCACAGGGAAGCTGCTAGCCGGGAATTCTCTGCCTGGTTCTACCCGCTGCCCGGAACGCTACGCAGGGCAAAAGCGGTTCTCGTCCTCCGTGCTTGCTTTTTCTCAGAAAGAGCCGTGGTGTGCGTTTTCGCCGGAAAACGCGTTTTCGGCCGAAAACGTGTACGTTTGCACTTCCCCGCCACAGGGAAGCTGCTAGCCGGGAATTCTCTGCCTGGTTCTACCCGCTGCCCGGAACGCTACGCAGGGCAAAAGCGGTTCTCGTCCTCCGTGCTTGCTTTTTCTCAGAAAGAGCCGTGGTGTGCGTTTTCGCCGGAAAACGCGTTTTCGGCCGAAAACGTGTACGTTTGCACTTCCCCGCCACAGGGAAGCTGCTAGCCGGGAATTCTCTGCCTGGTTCTACCCGCTGCCCGGAACGCTACGCAGGGCAAAGCGGTTCTCGTCCTCCGTGCTTGCTTTTTCTCAGAAAGAGCCGTGGTGTGCGTTTTCGCCGGAAAACGCGTTTTCGGCCGAAAACGTGTACGTTTGCACTTCCCCGCCACAGGGAAGCTGCTAGCCGGGAATTCTCTGCCTGGTTCTACCCGCTGCCCGGAACGCTACGCAGGGCAAAAGCGGTTCTCGTCCTCCGTGCTTGCTTTTTCTCAGAAAGAGCCGTGGTGTGCGTTTTCGCCGAAATAGCGTTTTCGGCCGAAAACGTGTACGTTTGCACTTCCCCGCCACAGGGAAGCTGCTAGCCGGGAATTCTCTGCCTGGTTCTACCCGCTGCCCGGAACGCTACGCAGGGCAAAAGCGGTTCTCGTCCTCCGTGCTTGCTTTTTCTCAGAAAGAGCCGTGGTGTGCGTTTTCGCCGGAAAACGCGTTTTCGGCCGAAAACGTGTACGTTTGCACTTCGCCGCCACAGGGAAGCTGCTAGCCGGGAATTCTCCGCCTGGTTCTACCCGCTGCCCGGAACGCTACGCAGGGCAAAAGCGCTTCTCGTCCTCCGTGCTTGCTTTTTCTCAGAAAGAGCCGTGGTGTGCGTTTTCGCCGGAAAACGCGTTTTCGGCCGAAAACGTGTACGTTTGCACTTCCCCGCCACAGGGAAGCTGCTAGCCGCGAATTCTCTGCCTGGTTCTACCCGCTGCCCGGAACGCTACGCAGGGCAAAAGCGGTTCTCGTCCTCCGTGCTTGCTTTTTCTCAGAAAGAGCCGTGGTGTGCGTTTTCGCCGGAAAACGCGTTTTCGGCCGAAAACGTGTACGTTTGCACTTCCCCGCCACAGGGAAGCTGCTAGCCGGGAATTCTCTGCCTGGTTCTACCCGCTGCCCGGAACGCTACGCAGGGCAAAAGCGGTTCTCGTCCTCCGTGCTTGCTTTTTCTCAGAAAGAGCCGTGGTGTGCGTTTTCGCCGGAAAACGCGTTTTCGGCCGAAAACGTATACGTTTGCACTTCCCCGCCACAGGGAAGCTGCTAGCCGGGAATTCTCTGCCTGGTTCTACCCGCTGCCCGGAACGCTACGCAGGGCAAAAGCGGTTCTCGTCCTCCGTGCTTGCTTTTTCTCAGAAAGAGCCGTGGTGTGCGTTTTCGCCGGAAAACGCGTTTTCGGCCGAAAACGTGTACGTTTGCACTTCCCCGCCACAGGGAAGCTGCTAGCCGTGAATTCTCTGCCTGGTTCTACCCGCTGCCCGGAGCGCTACGCAGGGCAAAAGCGGTTCTCGTCCTCCGTGCTTGCTTTTTCTCAGAAAGAGCCGTGGTGTGCGTTTTCGCCGGAAAACGCGTTTTCGGCCGAAAACGTGTACGTTTGCACTTCCCCGCCACAGGGAAGCTGCTAGCCGGGAATTCTCTGCCTGGTTCTACCCGCTGCCCGGAGCGCTACGCAGGGCAAAAGCGGTTCTCGTCCTCCGTGCTTGCTTTTTCTCAGAAAGAGCCGTGGTGTGCGTTTTGGCCGGAAAACGCGTTTTCGGCCGAAAACGTGTACGTTTGCACTTCCCCGCCACAGCGAAGCTGCTAGCCGGGAATTCTCTGCCTGGTTCTACCCGCTGCCCGGAGCGCTACGCAGGGCAAAAGCGGTTCTCGTCCTCCGTGCTTGCTTTTTCTCAGAAAGAGCCGTGGTGTGCGTTTTGGCCGGAAAACGCGTTTTCGGCCGAAAACGTGTACGTTTGCACTTCCCCGCCACAGCGAAGCTGCTAGCCGGGAATTCTCTGCCTGGTTCTACCCGCTGCCCGGAACGCTACGCAGGGCAAAAGCGCTTCTCGTCCTCCGTGCTTGCTTTTTCTCAGAAAGAGCCGTGGTGTGCGTTTTCGCCGGAAAACGCGTTTTCGGCCGAAAACGTGTACGTTTGCACTTCCCCGCCACAGGGAAGCTGCTAGCCGGGAATTCTCTGCCTGGTTCTACCCGCTGCCCGGAACGCTACGCAGGGCAAAAGCGGTTCTCGTCCTCCGTGCTTGCTTTTTCTCAGAAAGAGCCGTGGTGTGCGTTTTCGCCGGAAAACGCGTTTTCGGCCGAAAACGTGTACGTTTGCACTTCCCCGCCACAGGGAAGCTGCTAGCCGGGAATTCTCTGCCTGGTTCTACCCGCTGCCCGGAACGCTACGCAGGGCAAAAGCGGTTCTCGTCCTCCGTGCTTGCTTTTTCTCAGAAAGAGCCGTGGTGTGCGTTTTCGCCGGAAAACGCGTTTTCGGCCGAAAACGTGTACGTTTGCACTTCCCCGCCACAGGGAAGCTGCTAGCCGGGAATTCTCTGCCTGGTTCTACCCGCTGCCCGGAACGCTACGCAGGGCAAAAGCGGTTCTCGTCCTCCGTGCTTGCTTTTTCTCAGAAAGAGCCGTGGTGTGCGTTTTCGCCGGAAAACGTGTTTTCGGCCGAAAACGTGTACGTTTGCACTTCCCCGCCACAGGGAAGCTGCTAGCCGGGAATTCTCTGCCTGGTTCTACCCGCTGCCCGGAACGCTACGCAGGGCAAAAGCGGTTCTCGTCCTCCGTGCTTGCTTTTTCTCAGAAAGAGCCGTGGTGTGCGTTTTCGCCGGAAAACGCGTTTTCGGCCGAAAACGTGTACGTTTGCACTTCCCCGCCACAGGGAAGCTGCTAGCCGGGAATTCTCTGCCTGGTTCTACCCGCTGCCCGGAACGCTACGCAGGGCAAAAGCGGTTCTCGTCCTCCGTGCTTGCTTTTTCTCAGAAAGAGCCGTGGTGTGCGTTTTCGCCGGAAAACGCGTTTTCGGCCGAAAACGTGTACGTTTGCACTTCCCCGCCACAGGGAAGCTGCTAGCCGGGAATTCTCTGCCTGGTTCTACCCGCTGCCCGGAACGCTACGCAGGGCAAAAGCGGTTCTCGTCCTCCGTGCTTGCTTTTTCTCAGAAAGAGCCGTGGTGTGCGTTTTCACCGGAAAACGCGTTTTCGGCCGAAAACGTGTACGTTTGCACTTCCCCGCCACAGGGAAGCTGCTAGCCGGGATTTCTCTGCCTGGTTCTACCCGCTGCCCGGAACGCTACGCAGGGCAAAAGCGGTTCTCGTCCTCCGTGCTTGCTTTTTCTCAGAAAGAGCCGTGGTGTGCGATTTCGCCGGAAAACGCGTTTTCGGCCGAAAACGTGTACGTTTGCACTTCCCCGCCACAGGGAAGCTGCTAGCCGGGAATTCTCTGCCTGGTTCTACCCGCTGCCCGGAACGCTACGCAGGGCAAAAGCGGTTCTCGTCCTCCGTGCTTGCTTTTTCTCAGAAAGAGCCGTGGTGTGCGTTTTCGCCGGAAAACGCGTTTTCGGCCGAAAACGTGTACGTTTGCACTTCCCCGCCACAGGGAAGCTGCTAGCCGGGAATTCTCTGCCTGGTTCTACCCGCTGCCCGGAACGCTACGCAGGGCAAAAGCGGTTCTCGTCCTCCGTGCTTGCTTTTTCTCAGAAAGAGCCGTGGTGTGCGTTTTCGCCGGAAAACGCGTTTTCGGCCGAAAACGTGTACGTTTGCACTTCCCCGCCACAGGGAAGCTGCTAGCCGGGAATTCTCTGCCTGGTTCTACCCGCTGCCCGGAACGCTACGCAGGGCAAAAGCGCTTCTCGTCCTCCGTGCTTGCTTTTTCTCAGAAAGAGCCGTGGTGTGCGTTTTCGCCGGAAAACGCGTTTTCGGCCGAAAACGTGTACGTTTGCACTTCGCCGCCACAGGGAAGCTGCTAGCCGGGAATTCTCTGCCTGGTTCTACCCGCTGCCCGGAACGCTACGCAGGGCAAAAGCGGTTCTCGTCCTCCGTGCTTGCTTTTTCTCAGAAAGAGCCGTGGTGTGCGTTTTCGCCGGAAAACGCGTTTTCGGCCGAAAACGTGTACGTTTGCACTTCCCCGCCACAGGGAAGCTGCTAGCCGGGAATTCTCTGCCTGGTTCTACCCGCTGCCCGGAACGCTACGCAGGGCAAAAGCGGTTCTCGTCCTCCGTGCTTGCTTTTTCTCAGAAAGAGCCGTGGTGTGCGTTTTCGCCGGAAAATGCGTTTTCGGCCGAAAACGTATACGTTTGCACTTCCCCGCCACAGGGAAGCTGCTAGCCGGGAATTCTCTGCCTGGTTCTACCCGCTGCCCGGAACGCTACGCAGGGCAAAAGCGGTTCTCGTCCTCCGTGCTTGCTTTTTCTCAGAAAGAGCCGCGGTGTGCGATTTCGCCGGAAAACGCGTTTTCGGCCGAAAACGTGTACGTTTGCACTTCCCCGCCACAGGGAAGCTGCTAGCCGGGAATTCTCCGCCTGGTTCTACCCGCTGCCCGGAACGCTACGCAGGGCAAAAGCGCTTCTCGTCCTCCGTGCTTGCTTTTTCTCAGAAAGAGCCGTGGTGTGCGTTTTGGCCGGAAAACGCGTTTTCGGCTGAAAACGTGTACGTTTGCACTTCCCCGCCACAGGGAAGCTGCTAGCCGGGAATTCTCTGCCTGGTTCTACCCGCTGCCCGGAACGCTACGCAGGGCAAAAGCGGTTCTCGTCCTCCGTGCTTGCTTTTTCTCAGAAAGAGCCGTGGTGTGCGTTTTCGCCGGAAAACGCGTTTTCGGCCGAAAACGTGTACGTTTGCACTTCCCCGCCACAGGGAAGCTGCTAGCCGGGAATTCTCTGCCTGGTTCTACCCGCTGCCCGGAACGCTACGCAGGGCAAAAGCGGTTCTCGTCCTCCGTGCTTGCTTTTTCTCAGAAAGAGCCGTGGTGTGCGTTTTCGCCGGAAAACGCGTTTTCGGCCGAAAACGTGTACGTTTGCACTTCCCCGCCACAGGGAAGCTGCTAGCCGGGAATTCTCTGCCTGGTTCTACCCGCTGCCCGGAACGCTACGCAGGGCAAAGCGGTTCTCGTCCTCCGTGCTTGCTTTTTCTCAGAAAGAGCCGTGGTGTGCGTTTTCGCCGGAAAACGCGTTTTCGGCCTAAAACGTGTACGTTTGCACTTCCCCGCCACAGGGAAGCTGCTAGCCGGGAATTCTCTGCCTGGTTCTACCCGCTGCCCGGAACGCTACGCAGGGCAAAAGCGGTTCTCGTCCTCCGTGCTTGCTTTTTCTCAGAAAGAGCCGTGGTGTGCGTTTTCGCCGAAATAGCGTTTTCGGCCGAAAACGTGTACGTTTGCACTTCGCCGCCACAGGGAAGCTGCTAGCCGGGAATTCTCTGCCTGGTTCTACCCGCTGCCCGGAACGCTACGCAGGGCAAAAGCGGTTCTCGTCCTCCGTGCTTGCTTTTTCTCAGAAAGAGCCGTGGTGTGCGTTTTCGCCGGAAAACGCGTTTTCGGCCGAAAACGTGTACGTTTGCACTTCGCCGCCACAGGGAAGCTGCTAGCCGGGAATTCTCCGCCTGGTTCTACCCGCTGCCCGGAACGCTACGCAGGGCAAAAGCGGTTCTCGTCCTCCGTGCTTGCTTTTTCTCAGAAAGAGCCGTGGTGTGCGTTTTCGCCGGAAAACGCGTTTTCGGCCGAAAACGTGTACGTTTGCACTTCCCCGCCACAGGGAAGCTGCTAGCCGGGAATTCTCTGCCTGGTTCTACCCGCTGCCCGGAACGCTACGCAGGGCAAAAGCGGTTCTCGTCCTCCGTGCTTGCTTTTTCTCAGAAAGAGCCGTGGTGTGCGTTTTCGCCGGAAAACGCGTTTTCGGCCGAAAACGTGTACGTTTGCACTTCCCCGCCACAGGGAAGCTGCTAGCCGGGAATTCTCTGCCTGGTTCTACCCGCTGCCCGGAACGCTACGCAGGGCAAAAGCGGTTCTCGTCCTCCGTGCTTGCTTTTTCTCAGAAAGAGCCGTGGTGTGCGTTTTGGCCGGAAAACGCGTTTTCGGCCGAAAACGTATACGTTTGCACTTCCCCGCCACAGGGAAGCTGCTAGCCGGGAATTCTCTGCCTGGTTCTACCCGCTGCCCGGAATGCTACGCAGGGCAAAAGCGGTTCTCGTCCTCCGTGCTTGCTTTTTCTCAGAAAGAGCCGTGGTGTGCGTTTTCGCCGGAAAACGCGTTTTCGGCCGAAAACGTGTACGTTTGCACTTCCCCGCCACAGGGAAGCTGCTAGCCGGGAATTCTCTGCCTGGTTCTACCCGCTGCCCGGAACGCTAAGCAGGGCAAAAGCGGTTCTCGTCCTCCGTGCTTGCTTTTTCTCAGAAAGAGCCGTGGTGTGCGTTTTCGCCGGAAAACGCGTTTTCGGCCGAAAACGTGTACGTTTGCACTTCCCCGCCACAGGGAAGCTGCTAGCCGGGAATTCTCTGCCTGGTTCTACCCGCTGCCCGGAACGCTACGCAGGGCAAAAGCGGTTCTCGTCCTCCGTGCTTGCTTTTTCTCAGAAAGAGCCGTGGTGTGCGTTTTCGCCGGAAAACGTGTTTTCGGCCGAAAACGTGTACGTTTGCACTTCGCCGCCACAGGGAAGCTGCTAGCCGGGAATTCTCTGCCTGGTTCTACCCGCTGCCCGGAACGCTACGCAGGGCAAAAGCGGTTCTCGTCCTCCGTGCTTGCTTTTTCTCAGAAAGAGCCGTGGTGTGCGTTTTCGCCGGAAAACGCGTTTTCGGCCGAAAACGTGTACGTTTGCACTTCCCCGCCACAGGGAAGCTGCTAGCCGGGAATTCTCTGCCTGGTTCTACCCGCTGCCCGGAACGCTACGCAGGGCAAAAGCGGTTCTCGTCCTCCGTGCTTGCTTTTTCTCAGAAAGAGCCGTGGTGTGCGTTTTCGCCGGAAAACGCGTTTTCGGCCGAAAACGTGTACGTTTGCACTTCCCCGCCACAGGGAAGCTGCTAGCCGGGAATTCTCTGCCTGGTTCTACCCGCTGCCCGGAACGCTACGCAGGGCAAAAGCGGTTCTCGTCCTCCGTGCTTGCTTTTTCTCAGAAAGAGCCGTGGTGTGCGTTTTCACCGGAAAACGCGTTTTCGGCCGAAAACGTGTACGTTTGCACTTCCCCGCCACAGGGAAGCTGCTAGCCGGGAATTCTCTGCCTGGTTCTACCCGCTGCCCGGAACGCTACGCAGGGCAAAAGCGGTTCTCGTCCTCCGTGCTTGCTTTTTCTCAGAAAGAGCCGTGGTGTGCGATTTCGCCGGAAAACGCGTTTTCGGCCGAAAACGTGTACGTTTGCACTTCCCCGCCACAGGGAAGCTGCTAGCCGGGAATTCTCTGCCTGGTTCTACCCGCTGCCCGGAACGCTACGCAGGGCAAAAGCGGTTCTCGTCCTCCGTGCTTGCTTTTTCTCAGAAAGAGCCGTGGTGTGCGTTTTCGCCGGAAAACGCGTTTTCGGCCGAAAACGTGTACGTTTGCACTTCCCCGCCACAGGGAAGCTGCTAGCCGGGAATTCTCTGCCTGGTTCTACCCGCTGCCCGGAACGCTACGCAGGGCAAAAGCGGTTCTCGTCCTCCGTGCTTGCTTTTTCTCAGAAAGAGCCGTGGTGTGCGTTTTCGCCGGAAAACGCGTTTTCGGCCGAAAACGTGTACGTTTGCACTTCCCCGCCACAGGGAAGCTGCTAGCCGGGAATTCTCTGCCTGGTTCTACCCGCTGCCCGGAACGCTACGCAGGGCAAAAGCGCTTCTCGTCCTCCGTGCTTGCTTTTTCTCAGAAAGAGCCGTGGTGTGCGTTTTCGCCGGAAAACGCGTTTTCGGCCGAAAACGTGTACGTTTGCACTTCGCCGCCACAGGGAAGCTGCTAGCCGGGAATTCTCTGCCTGGTTCTACCCGCTGCCCGGAACGCTACGCAGGGCAAAAGCGGTTCTCGTCCTCCGTGCTTGCTTTTTCTCAGAAAGAGCCGTGGTGTGCGTTTTCGCCGGAAAACGCGTTTTCGGCCGAAAACGTGTACGTTTGCACTTCCCCGCCACAGGGAAGCTGCTAGCCGGGAATTCTCTGCCTGGTTCTACCCGCTGCCCGGAACGCTACGCAGGGCAAAAGCGGTTCTCGTCCTCCGTGCTTGCTTTTTCTCAGAAAGAGCCGTGGTGTGCGTTTTCGCCGGAAAATGCGTTTTCGGCCGAAAACGTATACGTTTGCACTTCCCCGCCACAGGGAAGCTGCTAGCCGGGAATTCTCTGCCTGGTTCTACCCGCTGCCCGGAACGCTACGCAGGGCAAAAGCGGTTCTCGTCCTCCGTGCTTGCTTTTTCTCAGAAAGAGCCGCGGTGTGCGATTTCGCCGGAAAACGCGTTTTCGGCCGAAAACGTGTACGTTTGCACTTCCCCGCCACAGGGAAGCTGCTAGCCGGGAATTCTCCGCCTGGTTCTACCCGCTGCCCGGAACGCTACGCAGGGCAAAAGCGCTTCTCGTCCTCCGTGCTTGCTTTTTCTCAGAAAGAGCCGTGGTGTGCGTTTTGGCCGGAAAACGCGTTTTCGGCTGAAAACGTGTACGTTTGCACTTCCCCGCCACAGGGAAGCTGCTAGCCGGGAATTCTCTGCCTGGTTCTACCCGCTGCCCGGAACGCTACGCAGGGCAAAAGCGGTTCTCGTCCTCCGTGCTTGCTTTTTCTCAGAAAGAGCCGTGGTGTGCGTTTTCGCCGGAAAACGCGTTTTCGGCCGAAAACGTGTACGTTTGCACTTCCCCGCCACAGGGAAGCTGCTAGCCGGGAATTCTCTGCCTGGTTCTACCCGCTGCCCGGAACGCTACGCAGGGCAAAAGCGGTTCTCGTCCTCCGTGCTTGCTTTTTCTCAGAAAGAGCCGTGGTGTGCGTTTTCGCCGGAAAACGCGTTTTCGGCCGAAAACGTGTACGTTTGCACTTCCCCGCCACAGGGAAGCTGCTAGCCGGGAATTCTCTGCCTGGTTCTACCCGCTGCCCGGAACGCTACGCAGGGCAAAGCGGTTCTCGTCCTCCGTGCTTGCTTTTTCTCAGAAAGAGCCGTGGTGTGCGTTTTCGCCGGAAAACGCGTTTTCGGCCTAAAACGTGTACGTTTGCACTTCCCCGCCACAGGGAAGCTGCTAGCCGGGAATTCTCTGCCTGGTTCTACCCGCTGCCCGGAACGCTACGCAGGGCAAAAGCGGTTCTCGTCCTCCGTGCTTGCTTTTTCTCAGAAAGAGCCGTGGTGTGCGTTTTCGCCGAAATAGCGTTTTCGGCCGAAAACGTGTACGTTTGCACTTCGCCGCCACAGGGAAGCTGCTAGCCGGGAATTCTCTGCCTGGTTCTACCCGCTGCCCGGAACGCTACGCAGGGCAAAAGCGGTTCTCGTCCTCCGTGCTTGCTTTTTCTCAGAAAGAGCCGTGGTGTGCGTTTTCGCCGGAAAACGCGTTTTCGGCCGAAAACGTGTACGTTTGCACTTCGCCGCCACAGGGAAGCTGCTAGCCGGGAATTCTCCGCCTGGTTCTACCCGCTGCCCGGAACGCTACGCAGGGCAAAAGCGGTTCTCGTCCTCCGTGCTTGCTTTTTCTCAGAAAGAGCCGTGGTGTGCGTTTTCGCCGGAAAACGCGTTTTCGGCCGAAAACGTGTACGTTTGCACTTCCCCGCCACAGGGAAGCTGCTAGCCGGGAATTCTCTGCCTGGTTCTACCCGCTGCCCGGAACGCTACGCAGGGCAAAAGCGGTTCTCGTCCTCCGTGCTTGCTTTTTCTCAGAAAGAGCCGTGGTGTGCGTTTTCGCCGGAAAACGCGTTTTCGGCCGAAAACGTGTACGTTTGCACTTCCCCGCCACAGGGAAGCTGCTAGCCGGGAATTCTCTGCCTGGTTCTACCCGCTGCCCGGAACGCTACGCAGGGCAAAAGCGGTTCTCGTCCTCCGTGCTTGCTTTTTCTCAGAAAGAGCCGTGGTGTGCGTTTTCGCCGGAAAACGCGTTTTCGGCCGAAAACGTGTACGTTTGCACTTCCCCGCCACAGGGAAGCTGCTAGCCGGGAATTCTCTGCCTGGTTCTACCCGCTGCCCGGAACGCTACGCAGGGCAAAAGCGGTTCTCGTCCTCCGTGCTTGCTTTTTCTCAGAAAGAGCCGTGGTGTGCGTTTTCGCCGGAAAACGCGTTTTCGGCCGAAAACGTGTACGTTTGCACTTCCCCGCCACAGGGAAGCTGCTAGCCGGGAATTCTCTGCCTGGTTCTACCCGCTGCCCGGAACGCTACGCAGGGCAAAAGCGGTTCTCGTCCTCCGTGCTTGCTTTTTCTCAGAAAGAGCCGTGGTGTGCGTTTTCGCCGGAAAACGCGTTTTCGGCCGAAAACGTGTACGTTTGCACTTCCCCGCCACAGGGAAGCTGCTAGCCGGGAATTCTCTGCCTGGTTCTACCCGCTGCCCGGAACGCTACGCAGGGCAAAAGCGGTTCTCGTCCTCCGTGCTTGCTTTTTCTCAGAAAGAGCCGTGGTGTGCGTTTTCGCCGGAAAACGCGTTTTCGGCCGAAAACGTGTACGTTTGCACTTCCCCGCCACAGGGAAGCTGCTAGCCGGGAATTCTCTGCCTGGTTCTACCCGCTGCCCGGAACGCTACGCAGGGCAAAAGCGGTTCTCGTCCTCCGTGCTTGCTTTTTCTCAGAAAGAGCCGTGGTGTGCGTTTTCGCCGGAAAACGCGTTTTCGGCCGAAAACGTGTACGTTTGCACTTCCCCGCCACAGGGAAGCTGCTAGCCGGGAATTCTCTGCCTGGTTCTACCCGCTGCCCGGAACGCTACGCAGGGCAAAAGCGGTTCTCGTCCTCCGTGCTTGCTTTTTCTCAGAAAGAGCCGTGGTGTGCGTTTTCGCCGGAAAACGCGTTTTCGGCCGAAAACGTGTACGTTTGCACTTCCCCGCCACAGGGAAGCTGCTAGCCGGGAATTCTCTGCCTGGTTCTACCCGCTGCCCGGAACGCTACGCAGGGCAAAAGCGGTTCTCGTCCTCCGTGCTTGCTTTTTCTCAGAAAGAGCCGTGGTGTGCGTTTTCGCCGGAAAACGCGTTTTCGGCCGAAAACGTGTACGTTTGCACTTCCCCGCCACAGGGAAGCTGCTAGCCGGGAATTCTCTGCCTGGTTCTACCCGCTGCCCGGAACGCTACGCAGGGCAAAAGCGGTTCTCGTCCTCCGTGCTTGCTTTTTCTCAGAAAGAGCCGTGGTGTGCGTTTTCGCCGGAAAACGCGTTTTCGGCCGAAAACGTGTACGTTTGCACTTCCCCGCCACAGGGAAGCTGCTAGCCGGGAATTCTCTGCCTGGTTCTACCCGCTGCCCGGAACGCTACGCAGGGCAAAAGCGGTTCTCGTCCTCCGTGCTTGCTTTTTCTCAGAAAGAGCCGTGGTGTGCGTTTTCGCCGGAAAACGCGTTTTCGGCCGAAAACGTGTACGTTTGCACTTCCCCGCCACAGGGAAGCTGCTAGCCGGGAATTCTCTGCCTGGTTCTACCCGCTGCCCGGAACGCTACGCAGGGCAAAAGCGGTTCTCGTCCTCCGTGCTTGCTTTTTCTCAGAAAGAGCCGTGGTGTGCGTTTTCGCCGGAAAACGCGTTTTCGGCCGAAAACGTGTACGTTTGCACTTCCCCGCCACAGGGAAGCTGCTAGCCGGGAATTCTCTGCCTGGTTCTACCCGCTGCCCGGAACGCTACGCAGGGCAAAAGCGGTTCTCGTCCTCCGTGCTTGCTTTTTCTCAGAAAGAGCCGTGGTGTGCGTTTTCGCCGGAAAACGCGTTTTCGGCCGAAAACGTGTACGTTTGCACTTCCCCGCCACAGGGAAGCTGCTAGCCGGGAATTCTCTGCCTGGTTCTACCCGCTGCCCGGAACGCTACGCAGGGCAAAAGCGGTTCTCGTCCTCCGTGCTTGCTTTTTCTCAGAAAGAGCCGTGGTGTGCGTTTTCGCCGGAAAACGCGTTTTCGGCCGAAAACGTGTACGTTTGCACTTCCCCGCCACAGGGAAGCTGCTAGCCGGGAATTCTCTGCCTGGTTCTACCCGCTGCCCGGAACGCTACGCAGGGCAAAAGCGGTTCTCGTCCTCCGTGCTTGCTTTTTCTCAGAAAGAGCCGTGGTGTGCGTTTTCGCCGGAAAACGCGTTTTCGGCCGAAAACGTGTACGTTTGCACTTCCCCGCCACAGGGAAGCTGCTAGCCGGGAATTCTCTGCCTGGTTCTACCCGCTGCCCGGAACGCTACGCAGGGCAAAAGCGGTTCTCGTCCTCCGTGCTTGCTTTTTCTCAGAAAGAGCCGTGGTGTGCGTTTTCGCCGGAAAACGCGTTTTCGGCCGAAAACGTGTACGTTTGCACTTCCCCGCCACAGGGAAGCTGCTAGCCGGGAATTCTCTGCCTGGTTCTACCCGCTGCCCGGAACGCTACGCAGGGCAAAAGCGGTTCTCGTCCTCCGTGCTTGCTTTTTCTCAGAAAGAGCCGTGGTGTGCGTTTTCGCCGGAAAACGCGTTTTCGGCCGAAAACGTGTACGTTTGCACTTCCCCGCCACAGGGAAGCTGCTAGCCGGGAATTCTCTGCCTGGTTCTACCCGCTGCCCGGAACGCTACGCAGGGCAAAAGCGGTTCTCGTCCTCCGTGCTTGCTTTTTCTCAGAAAGAGCCGTGGTGTGCGTTTTCGCCGGAAAACGCGTTTTCGGCCGAAAACGTGTACGTTTGCACTTCCCCGCCACAGGGAAGCTGCTAGCCGGGAATTCTCTGCCTGGTTCTACCCGCTGCCCGGAACGCTACGCAGGGCAAAAGCGGTTCTCGTCCTCCGTGCTTGCTTTTTCTCAGAAAGAGCCGTGGTGTGCGTTTTCGCCGGAAAACGCGTTTTCGGCCGAAAACGTGTACGTTTGCACTTCCCCGCCACAGGGAAGCTGCTAGCCGGGAATTCTCTGCCTGGTTCTACCCGCTGCCCGGAACGCTACGCAGGGCAAAAGCGGTTCTCGTCCTCCGTGCTTGCTTTTTCTCAGAAAGAGCCGTGGTGTGCGTTTTCGCCGGAAAACGCGTTTTCGGCCGAAAACGTGTACGTTTGCACTTCCCCGCCACAGGGAAGCTGCTAGCCGGGAATACTCTGCCTGGTTCTACCCGCTGCCCGGAACGCTACGCAGGGCAAAAGCGGTTCTCGTCCTCCGTGCTTGCTTTTTCTCAGAAAGAGCCGTGGTGTGCGTTTTCGCCGGAAAACGCGTTTTCGGCCGAAAACGTGTACGTTTGCTCTTCCCCGCCACAGGGAAGCTGCTAGCCGGGAATTCTCTGCCTGGTTCTACCCGCTGCCCGGAACGCTACGCAGGGCAAAAGCGGTTCTCGTCCTCCGTGCTTGCTTTTTCTCAGAAAGAGCCGTGGTGTGCGTTTTCGCCGGAAAACGCGTTTTCGGCCGAAAACGTGTACGTTTGCACTTCCCCGCCACAGGGAAGCTGCTAGCCGGGAATTCTCTGCCTGGTTCTACCCGCTGCCCGGAACGCTACGCAGGGCAAAAGCGGTTCTCGTCCTCCGTGCTTGCTTTTTCTCAGAAAGAGCCGTGGTGTGCGTTTTCGCCGGAAAACGCGTTTTCGGCCGAAAACGTGTACGTTTGCACTTCCCCGCCACAGGGAAGCTGCTAGCCGGGAATTCTCTGCCTGGTTCTACCCGCTGCCCGGAACGCTACGCAGGGCAAAAGCGGTTCTCGTCCTCCGTGCTTGCTTTTTCTCAGAAAGAGCCGTGGTGTGCGTTTTCGCCGGAAAACGCGTTTTCGGCCGAAAACGTGTACGTTTGCACTTCCCCGCCACAGGGAAGCTGCTAGCCGGGAATTCTCTGCCTGGTTCTACCCGCTGCCCGGAACGCTACGCAGGGCAAAAGCGGTTCTCGTCCTCCGTGCTTGCTTTTTCTCAGAAAGAGCCGTGGTGTGCGTTTTCGCCGGAAAACGCGTTTTCGGCCGAAAACGTGTACGTTTGCACTTCCCCGACACAGGGAAGCTGCTCGCCGGGAATTCTCTGCCTGGTTCTACCCGCTGCCCGGAACGCTACGCAGGGCAAAAGCGGTTCTCGTCCTCCGTGCTTGCTTTTTCTCAGAAAGAGCCGTGGTGTGCGATTTCGCCGGAAAACGCGTTTTCGGCCGAAAACGTGTACGTTTGCACTTCCCCGCCACAGGGAAGCTGCTAGCCGGGAATTCTCTGCCTGGTTCTACCCGCTGCCCCGAACGCTACGCAGGGCAAAAGCGGTTCTCGTCCTCCGTGCTTGCTTTTTCTCAGAAAGAGCCGTGGTGTGCGTTTTCGCCGGAAAACGCGTTTTCGGCCGAAAACGTGTACGTTTGCACTTCCCCGCCACAGGGAAGCTGCTAGCCGGGAATTCTCTGCCTGGTTCTACCCGCTGCCCGGAACGCTACGCAGGGCAAAAGCGGTTCTCGTCCTCCGTGCTTGCTTTTTCTCAGAAAGAGCCGTGGTGTGCGTTTTCGCCGGAAAACGCGTTTTCGGCCGAAAACGTGTACGTTTGCACTTCCCCGCCACAGGGAAGCTGCTAGCCGGGAATTCTCTGCCTGGTTCTACCCGCTGCCCGGAACGCTACGCAGGGCAAAAGCGGTTCTCGTCCTCCGTGCTTGCTTTTTCTCAGAAAGAGCCGTGGTGTGCGTTTTCGCCGGAAAACGCGTTTTCGGCCGAAAACGTGTACGTTTGCACTTCCCCGCCACAGGGAAGCTGCTAGCCGGGAATTCTCTGCCTGGTTCTACCCGCTGCCCGGAACGCTACGCAGGGCAAAAGCGGTTCTCGTCCTCCGTGCTTGCTTTTTCTCAGAAAGAGCCGTGGTGTGCGTTTTCGCCGGAAAACGCGTTTTCGGCCGAAAACGTGTACGTTTGCACTTCCCCGCCACAGGGAAGCTGCTAGCCGGGAATTCTCTGCCTGGTTCTACCCGCTGCCCGGAACGCTACGCAGGGCAAAAGCGGTTCTCGTCCTCCGTGCTTGCTTTTTCTCAGAAAGAGCCGTGGTGTGCGTTTTCGCCGGAAAACGCGTTTTCGGCCGAAAACGTGTACGTTTGCACTTCCCCGCCACAGGGAAGCTGCTAGCCGGGAATACTCTGCCTGGTTCTACCCGCTGCCCGGAACGCTACGCAGGGCAAAAGCGGTTCTCGTCCTCCGTGCTTGCTTTTTCTCAGAAAGAGCCGTGGTGTGCGTTTTCGCCGGAAAACGCGTTTTCGGCCGAAAACGTGTACGTTTGCTCTTCCCCGCCACAGGGAAGCTGCTAGCCGGGAATTCTCTGCCTGGTTCTACCCGCTGCCCGGAACGCTACGCAGGGCAAAAGCGGTTCTCGTCCTCCGTGCTTCCTTTTTCTCAGAAAGAGCCGTGGTGTGCGTTTTCGCCGGAAAACGCGTTTTCGGCCGAAAACGTGTACGTTTGCACTTCCCCGCCACAGGGAAGCTGCTAGCCGGGAATTCTCTGCCTGGTTCTACCCGCTGCCCGGAACGCTACGCAGGGCAAAAGCGGTTCTCGTCCTCCGTGCTTGCTTTTTCTCAGAAAGAGCCGTGGTGTGCGTTTTCGCCGGAAAACGCGTTTTCGGCCGAAAACGTGTACGTTTGCACTTCCCCGCCACAGGGAAGCTGCTAGCCGGGAATACTCTGCCTGGTTCTACCCGCTGCCCGGAACGCTACGCAGGGCAAAAGCGGTTCTCGTCCTCCGTGCTTGCTTTTTCTCAGAAAGAGCCGTGGTGTGCGTTTTCGCCGGAAAACGCGTTTTCGGCCGAAAACGTGTACGTTTGCTCTTCCCCGCCACAGGGAAGCTGCTAGCCGGGAATTCTCTGCCTGGTTCTACCCGCTGCCCGGAACGCTACGCAGGGCAAAAGCGGTTCTCGTCCTCCGTGCTTGCTTTTTCTCAGAAAGAGCCGTGGTGTGCGTTTTCGCCGGAAAACGCGTTTTCGGCCGAAAACGTGTACGTTTGCACTTCCCCGCCACAGGGAAGCTGCTAGCCGGGAATTCTCTGCCTGGTTCTACCCGCTGCCCGGAACGCTACGCAGGGCAAAAGCGGTTCTCGTCCTCCGTGCTTGCTTTTTCTCAGAAAGAGCCGTGGTGTGCGTTTTCGCCGGAAAACGCGTTTTCGGCCGAAAACGTGTACGTTTGCACTTCCCCGCCACAGGGAAGCTGCTAGCCGGGAATTCTCTGCCTGGTTCTACCCGCTGCCCGGAACGCTACGCAGGGCAAAAGCGGTTCTCGTCCTCCGTGCTTGCTTTTTCTCAGAAAGAGCCGTGGTGTGCGTTTTCGCCGGAAAACGCGTTTTCGGCCGAAAACGTGTACGTTTGCACTTCCCCGCCACAGGGAAGCTGCTAGCCGGGAATTCTCTGCCTGGTTCTACCCGCTGCCCGGAACGCTACGCAGGGCAAAAGCGGTTCTCGTCCTCCGTGCTTGCTTTTTCTCAGAAAGAGCCGTGGTGTGCGTTTTCGCCGGAAAACGCGTTTTCGGCCGAAAACGTGTACGTTTGCACTTCCCCGCCACAGGGAAGCTGCTAGCCGGGAATTCTCTGCCTGGTTCTACCCGCTGCCCGGAACGCTACGCAGGGCAAAAGCGGTTCTCGTCCTCCGTGCTTGCTTTTTCTCAGAAAGAGCCGTGGTGTGCGTTTTCGCCGGAAAACGCGTTTTCGGCCGAAAACGTGTACGTTTGCACTTCCCCGCCACAGGGAAGCTGCTAGCCGGGAATTCTCTGCCTGGTTCTACCCGCTGCCCGGAACGCTACGCAGGGCAAAAGCGGTTCTCGTCCTCCGTGCTTGCTTTTTCTCAGAAAGAGCCGTGGTGTGCGTTTTCGCCGGAAAACGCGTTTTCGGCCGAAAACGTGTACGTTTGCACTTCCCCGCCACAGGGAAGCTGCTAGCCGGGAATTCTCTGCCTGGTTCTACCCGCTGCCCGGAACGCTACGCAGGGCAAAAGCGGTTCTCGTCCTCCGTGCTTGCTTTTTCTCAGAAAGAGCCGTGGTGTGCGTTTTCGCCGGAAAACGCGTTTTCGGCCGAAAACGTGTACGTTTGCA
Source organism: Athene noctua (assembly GCF_965140245.1). Lineage (NCBI taxonomy): Eukaryota > Metazoa > Chordata > Aves > Strigiformes > Strigidae > Athene > Athene noctua. The sequence goes on along the minus strand of NW_027438005.1, from coordinate 14,150 downwards.
CTTCCCCGCCACAGGGAAGCTGCTAGCCGGGAATTCTCTGCCTGGTTCTACCCGCTGCCCGGAACGCTACGCAGGGCAAAAGCGGTTCTCGTCCTCCGTGCTTGCTTTTTCTCAGAAAGAGCCGTGGTGTGCGTTTTCGCCGGAAAACGCGTTTTCGGCCGAAAACGTGTACGTTTGCACTTCCCCGCCACAGGGAAGCTGCTAGCCGGGAATTCTCTGCCTGGTTCTACCCGCTGCCCGGAACGCTACGCAGGGCAAAAGCGGTTCTCGTCCTCCGTGCTTGCTTTTTCAAGAGCCGTGGTGTGCGTTTTCGCCGGAAAACGCGTTTTCGGCCGAAAACGTGTACGTTTGCACTTCCCCGCCACAGGGAAGCTGCTAGCCGGGAATTCTCTGCCTGGTTCTACCCGCTGCCCGGAACGCTACGCAGGGCAAAAGCGGTTCTCGTCCTCCGTGCTTGCTTTTTCTCACGAGAAGAGCCGTGGTGTGCGTTTTCGCCGGAAAACGCGTTTTCGGCCGAAAACGTGTACGTTTGCACTTCCCCGCCACAGGGAAGCTGCTAGCCGGGAATTCTCTGCCTGGTTCTACCCGCTGCCCGGAACGCTACGCAGGGCAAAAGCGGTTCTCGTCCTCCGTGCTTGCTTTTTCTCAGAAAGAGCCGTGGTGTGCGTTTTCGCCGGAAAACGCGTTTTCGGCCGAAAACGTGTACGTTTGCACTTCCCCGCCACAGGGAAGCTGCTAGCCGGGAATTCTCTGCCTGGTTCTACCCGCTGCCCGGAACGCTACGCAGGGCAAAAGCGGTTCTCGTCCTCCGTGCTTGCTTTTTCTCAGAAAGAGCCGTGGTGTGCGTTTTCGCCGGAAAACGCGTTTTCGGCCGAAAACGTGTACGTTTGCACTTCCCCGCCACAGGGAAGCTGCTAGCCGGGAATTCTCTGCCTGGTTCTACCCGCTGCCCGGAACGCTACGCAGGGCAAAAGCGGTTCTCGTCCTCCGTGCTTGCTTTTTCTCAGAAAGAGCCGTGGTGTGCGTTTTCGCCGGAAAACGCGTTTTCGGCCGAAAACGTGTACGTTTGCACTTCCCCGCCACAGGGAAGCTGCTAGCCGGGAATTCTCTGCCTGGTTCTACCCGCTGCCCGGAACGCTACGCAGGGCAAAAGCGGTTCTCGTCCTCCGTGCTTGCTTTTTCTCAGAAAGAGCCGTGGTGTGCGTTTTCGCCGGAAAACGCGTTTTCGGCCGAAAACGTGTACGTTTGCACTTCCCCGCCACAGGGAAGCTGCTAGCCGGGAATTCTCTGCCTGGTTCTACCCGCTGCCCGGAACGCTACGCAGGGCAAAAGCGGTTCTCGTCCTCCGTGCTTGCTTTTTCTCAGAAAGAGCCGTGGTGTGCGTTTTCGCCGGAAAACGCGTTTTCGGCCGAAAACGTGTACGTTTGCACTTCCCCGCCACAGGGAAGCTGCTAGCCGGGAATTCTCTGCCTGGTTCTACCCGCTGCCCGGAACGCTACGCAGGGCAAAAGCGGTTCTCGTCCTCCGTGCTTGCTTTTTCTCAGAAAGAGCCGTGGTGTGCGTTTTCGCCGGAAAACGCGTTTTCGGCCGAAAACGTGTACGTTTGCACTTCCCCGCCACAGGGAAGCTGCTAGCCGGGAATTCTCTGCCTGGTTCTACCCGCTGCCCGGAACGCTACGCAGGGCAAAAGCGGTTCTCGTCCTCCGTGCTTGCTTTTTCTCAGAAAGAGCCGTGGTGTGCGTTTTCGCCGGAAAACGCGTTTTCGGCCGAAAACGTGTACGTTTGCACTTCCCCGCCACAGGGAAGCTGCTAGCCGGGAATTCTCTGCCTGGTTCTACCCGCTGCCCGGAACGCTACGCAGGGCAAAAGCGGTTCTCGTCCTCCGTGCTTGCTTTTTCTCAGAAAGAGCCGTGGTGTGCGTTTTCGCCGGAAAACGCGTTTTCGGCCGAAAACGTGTACGTTTGCACTTCCCCGCCACAGGGAAGCTGCTAGCCGGGAATTCTCTGCCTGGTTCTACCCGCTGCCCGGAACGCTACGCAGGGCAAAAGCGGTTCTCGTCCTCCGTGCTTGCTTTTTCTCAGAAAGAGCCGTGGTGTGCGTTTTCGCCGGAAAACGCGTTTTCGGCCGAAAACGTGTACGTTTGCACTTCCCCGCCACAGGGAAGCTGCTAGCCGGGAATTCTCTGCCTGGTTCTACCCGCTGCCCGGAACGCTACGCAGGGCAAAAGCGGTTCTCGTCCTCCGTGCTTGCTTTTTCTCAGAAAGAGCCGTGGTGTGCGTTTTCGCCGGAAAACGCGTTTTCGGCCGAAAACGTGTACGTTTGCACTTCCCCGCCACAGGGAAGCTGCTAGCCGGGAATTCTCTGCCTGGTTCTACCCGCTGCCCGGAACGCTACGCAGGGCAAAAGCGGTTCTCGTCCTCCGTGCTTGCTTTTTCTCAGAAAGAGCCGTGGTGTGCGTTTTCGCCGGAAAACGCGTTTTCGGCCGAAAACGTGTACGTTTGCACTTCCCCGCCACAGGGAAGCTGCTAGCCGGGAATTCTCTGCCTGGTTCTACCCGCTGCCCGGAACGCTACGCAGGGCAAAAGCGGTTCTCGTCCTCCGTGCTTGCTTTTTCTCAGAAAGAGCCGTGGTGTGCGTTTTCGCCGGAAAACGCGTTTTCGGCCGAAAACGTGTACGTTTGCACTTCCCCGCCACAGGGAAGCTGCTAGCCGGGAATTCTCTGCCTGGTTCTACCCGCTGCCCGGAACGCTACGCAGGGCAAAAGCGGTTCTCGTCCTCCGTGCTTGCTTTTTCTCAGAAAGAGCCGTGGTGTGCGTTTTCGCCGGAAAACGCGTTTTCGGCCGAAAACGTGTACGTTTGCACTTCCCCGCCACAGGGAAGCTGCTAGCCGGGAATTCTCTGCCTGGTTCTACCCGCTGCCCGGAACGCTACGCAGGGCAAAAGCGGTTCTCGTCCTCCGTGCTTGCTTTTTCTCAGAAAGAGCCGTGGTGTGCGTTTTCGCCGGAAAACGCGTTTTCGGCCGAAAACGTGTACGTTTGCACTTCCCCGCCACAGGGAAGCTGCTAGCCGGGAATTCTCTGCCTGGTTCTACCCGCTGCCCGGAACGCTACGCAGGGCAAAAGCGGTTCTCGTCCTCCGTGCTTGCTTTTTCTCAGAAAGAGCCGTGGTGTGCGTTTTCGCCGGAAAACGCGTTTTCGGCCGAAAACGTGTACGTTTGCACTTCCCCGCCACAGGGAAGCTGCTAGCCGGGAATTCTCTGCCTGGTTCTACCCGCTGCCCGGAACGCTACGCAGGGCAAAAGCGGTTCTCGTCCTCCGTGCTTGCTTTTTCTCAGAAAGAGCCGTGGTGTGCGTTTTCGCCGGAAAACGCGTTTTCGGCCGAAAACGTGTACGTTTGCACTTCCCCGCCACAGGGAAGCTGCTAGCCGGGAATTCTCTGCCTGGTTCTACCCGCTGCCCGGAACGCTACGCAGGGCAAAAGCGGTTCTCGTCCTCCGTGCTTGCTTTTTCTCAGAAAGAGCCGTGGTGTGCGTTTTCGCCGGAAAACGCGTTTTCGGCCGAAAACGTGTACGTTTGCACTTCCCCGCCACAGGGAAGCTGCTAGCCGGGAATTCTCTGCCTGGTTCTACCCGCTGCCCGGAACGCTACGCAGGGCAAAAGCGGTTCTCGTCCTCCGTGCTTGCTTTTTCTCAGAAAGAGCCGTGGTGTGCGTTTTCGCCGGAAAACGCGTTTTCGGCCGAAAACGTGTACGTTTGCACTTCCCCGCCACAGGGAAGCTGCTAGCCGGGAATTCTCTGCCTGGTTCTACCCGCTGCCCGGAACGCTACGCAGGGCAAAAGCGGTTCTCGTCCTCCGTGCTTGCTTTTTCTCAGAAAGAGCCGTGGTGTGCGTTTTCGCCGGAAAACGCGTTTTCGGCCGAAAACGTGTACGTTTGCACTTCCCCGCCACAGGGAAGCTGCTAGCCGGGAATTCTCTGCCTGGTTCTACCCGCTGCCCGGAACGCTACGCAGGGCAAAAGCGGTTCTCGTCCTCCGTGCTTGCTTTTTCTCAGAAAGAGCCGTGGTGTGCGTTTTCGCCGGAAAACGCGTTTTCGGCCGAAAACGTGTACGTTTGCACTTCCCCGCCACAGGGAAGCTGCTAGCCGGGAATTCTCTGCCTGGTTCTACCCGCTGCCCGGAACGCTACGCAGGGCAAAAGCGGTTCTCGTCCTCCGTGCTTGCTTTTTCTCAGAAAGAGCCGTGGTGTGCGTTTTCGCCGGAAAACGCGTTTTCGGCCGAAAACGTGTACGTTTGCACTTCCCCGCCACAGGGAAGCTGCTAGCCGGGAATTCTCTGCCTGGTTCTACCCGCTGCCCGGAACGCTACGCAGGGCAAAAGCGGTTCTCGTCCTCCGTGCTTGCTTTTTCTCAGAAAGAGCCGTGGTGTGCGTTTTCGCCGGAAAACGCGTTTTCGGCCGAAAACGTGTACGTTTGCACTTCCCCGCCACAGGGAAGCTGCTAGCCGGGAATTCTCTGCCTGGTTCTACCCGCTGCCCGGAACGCTACGCAGGGCAAAAGCGGTTCTCGTCCTCCGTGCTTGCTTTTTCTCAGAAAGAGCCGTGGTGTGCGTTTTCGCCGGAAAACGCGTTTTCGGCCGAAAACGTGTACGTTTGCACTTCCCCGCCACAGGGAAGCTGCTAGCCGGGAATTCTCTGCCTGGTTCTACCCGCTGCCCGGAACGCTACGCAGGGCAAAAGCGGTTCTCGTCCTCCGTGCTTGCTTTTTCTCAGAAAGAGCCGTGGTGTGCGTTTTCGCCGGAAAACGCGTTTTCGGCCGAAAACGTGTACGTTTGCACTTCCCCGCCACAGGGAAGCTGCTAGCCGGGAATTCTCTGCCTGGTTCTACCCGCTGCCCGGAACGCTACGCAGGGCAAAAGCGGTTCTCGTCCTCCGTGCTTGCTTTTTCTCAGAAAGAGCCGTGGTGTGCGTTTTCGCCGGAAAACGCGTTTTCGGCCGAAAACGTGTACGTTTGCACTTCCCCGCCACAGGGAAGCTGCTAGCCGGGAATTCTCTGCCTGGTTCTACCCGCTGCCCGGAACGCTACGCAGGGCAAAAGCGGTTCTCGTCCTCCGTGCTTGCTTTTTCTCAGAAAGAGCCGTGGTGTGCGTTTTCGCCGGAAAACGCGTTTTCGGCCGAAAACGTGTACGTTTGCACTTCCCCGCCACAGGGAAGCTGCTAGCCGGGAATTCTCTGCCTGGTTCTACCCGCTGCCCGGAACGCTACGCAGGGCAAAAGCGGTTCTCGTCCTCCGTGCTTGCTTTTTCTCAGAAAGAGCCGTGGTGTGCGTTTTCGCCGGAAAACGCGTTTTCGGCCGAAAACGTGTACGTTTGCACTTCCCCGCCACAGGGAAGCTGCTAGCCGGGAATTCTCTGCCTGGTTCTACCCGCTGCCCGGAACGCTACGCAGGGCAAAAGCGGTTCTCGTCCTCCGTGCTTGCTTTTTCTCAGAAAGAGCCGTGGTGTGCGTTTTCGCCGGAAAACGCGTTTTCGGCCGAAAACGTGTACGTTTGCACTTCCCCGCCACAGGGAAGCTGCTAGCCGGGAATTCTCTGCCTGGTTCTACCCGCTGCCCGGAACGCTACGCAGGGCAAAAGCGGTTCTCGTCCTCCGTGCTTGCTTTTTCTCAGAAAGAGCCGTGGTGTGCGTTTTCGCCGGAAAACGCGTTTTCGGCCGAAAACGTGTACGTTTGCACTTCCCCGCCACAGGGAAGCTGCTAGCCGGGAATTCTCTGCCTGGTTCTACCCGCTGCCCGGAACGCTACGCAGGGCAAAAGCGGTTCTCGTCCTCCGTGCTTGCTTTTTCTCAGAAAGAGCCGTGGTGTGCGTTTTCGCCGGAAAACGCGTTTTCGGCCGAAAACGTGTACGTTTGCACTTCCCCGCCACAGGGAAGCTGCTAGCCGGGAATTCTCTGCCTGGTTCTACCCGCTGCCCGGAACGCTACGCAGGGCAAAAGCGGTTCTCGTCCTCCGTGCTTGCTTTTTCTCAGAAAGAGCCGTGGTGTGCGTTTTCGCCGGAAAACGCGTTTTCGGCCGAAAACGTGTACGTTTGCACTTCCCCGCCACAGGGAAGCTGCTAGCCGGGAATTCTCTGCCTGGTTCTACCCGCTGCCCGGAACGCTACGCAGGGCAAAAGCGGTTCTCGTCCTCCGTGCTTGCTTTTTCTCAGAAAGAGCCGTGGTGTGCGTTTTCGCCGGAAAACGCGTTTTCGGCCGAAAACGTGTACGTTTGCACTTCCCCGCCACAGGGAAGCTGCTAGCCGGGAATTCTCTGCCTGGTTCTACCCGCTGCCCGGAACGCTACGCAGGGCAAAAGCGGTTCTCGTCCTCCGTGCTTGCTTTTTCTCAGAAAGAGCCGTGGTGTGCGTTTTCGCCGGAAAACGCGTTTTCGGCCGAAAACGTGTACGTTTGCACTTCCCCGCCACAGGGAAGCTGCTAGCCGGGAATTCTCTGCCTGGTTCTACCCGCTGCCCGGAACGCTACGCAGGGCAAAAGCGGTTCTCGTCCTCCGTGCTTGCTTTTTCTCAGAAAGAGCCGTGGTGTGCGTTTTCGCCGGAAAACGCGTTTTCGGCCGAAAACGTGTACGTTTGCACTTCCCCGCCACAGGGAAGCTGCTAGCCGGGAATTCTCTGCCTGGTTCTACCCGCTGCCCGGAACGCTACGCAGGGCAAAAGCGGTTCTCGTCCTCCGTGCTTGCTTTTTCTCAGAAAGAGCCGCGGTGTGCGATTTCGCCGGAAAACGCGTTTTCGGCCGAAAACGTGTACGTTTGCACTTCCCCGCCACAGGGAAGCTGCTAGCCGGGAATTCTCTGCCTGGTTCTACCCGCTGCCCGGAACGCTACGCAGGGCAAAAGCGGTTCTCGTCCTCCGTGCTTGCTTTTTCTCAGAAAGAGCCGTGGTGTGCGTTTTCGCCGGAAAACGCGTTTTCGGCCGAAAACGTGTACGTTTGCACTTCCCCGCCACAGGGAAGCTGCTAGCCGGGAATTCTCTGCCTGGTTCTACCCGCTGCCCGGAACGCTACGCAGGGCAAAAGCGGTTCTCGTCCTCCGTGCTTGCTTTTTCTCAGAAAGAGCCGTGGTGTGCGTTTTCGCCGGAAAACGCGTTTTCGGCCGAAAACGTGTACGTTTGCACTTCCCCGCCACAGGGAAGCTGCTAGCCGGGAATTCTCTGCCTGGTTCTACCCGCTGCCCGGAACGCTACGCAGGGCAAAAGCGGTTCTCGTCCTCCGTGCTTGCTTTTTCTCAGAAAGAGCCGTGGTGTGCGTTTTCGCCGGAAAACGCGTTTTCGGCCGAAAACGTGTACGTTTGCACTTCCCCGCCACAGGGAAGCTGCTAGCCGGGAATTCTCTGCCTGGTTCTACCCGCTGCCCGGAACGCTACGCAGGGCAAAAGCGGTTCTCGTCCTCCGTGCTTGCTTTTTCTCAGAAAGAGCCGTGGTGTGCGTTTTCGCCGGAAAACGCGTTTTCGGCCGAAAACGTGTACGTTTGCACTTCCCCGCCACAGGGAAGCTGCTAGCCGGGAATTCTCTGCCTGGTTCTACCCGCTGCCCGGAACGCTACGCAGGGCAAAAGCGGTTCTCGTCCTCCGTGCTTGCTTTTTCTCAGAAAGAGCCGTGGTGTGCGTTTTCGCCGGAAAACGCGTTTTCGGCCGAAAACGTGTACGTTTGCACTTCCCCGCCACAGGGAAGCTGCTAGCCGGGAATTCTCTGCCTGGTTCTACCCGCTGCCCGGAACGCTACGCAGGGCAAAAGCGGTTCTCGTCCTCCGTGCTTGCTTTTTCTCAGAAAGAGCCGTGGTGTGCGTTTTCGCCGGAAAACGCGTTTTCGGCCGAAAACGTGTACGTTTGCACTTCCCCGCCACAGGGAAGCTGCTAGCCGGGAATTCTCTGCCTGGTTCTACCCGCTGCCCGGAACGCTACGCAGGGCAAAAGCGGTTCTCGTCCTCCGTGCTTGCTTTTTCTCAGAAAGAGCCGTGGTGTGCGTTTTCGCCGGAAAACGCGTTTTCGGCCGAAAACGTGTACGTTTGCACTTCCCCGCCACAGGGAAGCTGCTAGCCGGGAATTCTCTGCCTGGTTCTACCCGCTGCCCGGAACGCTACGCAGGGCAAAAGCGGTTCTCGTCCTCCGTGCTTGCTTTTTCTCAGAAAGAGCCGTGGTGTGCGTTTTCGCCGGAAAACGCGTTTTCGGCCGAAAACGTGTACGTTTGCACTTCCCCGCCACAGGGAAGCTGCTAGCCGGGAATTCTCTGCCTGGTTCTACCCGCTGCCCGGAACGCTACGCAGGGCAAAAGCGGTTCTCGTCCTCCGTGCTTGCTTTTTCTCAGAAAGAGCCGTGGTGTGCGTTTTCGCCGGAAAACGCGTTTTCGGCCGAAAACGTGTACGTTTGCACTTCCCCGCCACAGGGAAGCTGCTAGCCGGGAATTCTCTGCCTGGTTCTACCCGCTGCCCGGAACGCTACGCAGGGCAAAAGCGGTTCTCGTCCTCCGTGCTTGCTTTTTCTCAGAAAGAGCCGTGGTGTGCGTTTTCGCCGGAAAACGCGTTTTCGGCCGAAAACGTGTACGTTTGCACTTCCCCGCCACAGGGAAGCTGCTAGCCGGGAATTCTCTGCCTGGTTCTACCCGCTGCCCGGAACGCTACGCAGGGCAAAAGCGGTTCTCGTCCTCCGTGCTTGCTTTTTCTCAGAAAGAGCCGTGGTGTGCGTTTTCGCCGGAAAACGCGTTTTCGGCCGAAAACGTGTACGTTTGCACTTCCCCGCCACAGGGAAGCTGCTAGCCGGGAATTCTCTGCCTGGTTCTACCCGCTGCCCGGAACGCTACGCAGGGCAAAAGCGGTTCTCGTCCTCCGTGCTTGCTTTTTCTCAGAAAGAGCCGTGGTGTGCGTTTTCGCCGGAAAACGCGTTTTCGGCCGAAAACGTGTACGTTTGCACTTCCCCGCCACAGGGAAGCTGCTAGCCGGGAATTCTCTGCCTGGTTCTACCCGCTGCCCGGAACGCTACGCAGGGCAAAAGCGGTTCTCGTCCTCCGTGCTTGCTTTTTCTCAGAAAGAGCCGTGGTGTGCGTTTTCGCCGGAAAACGCGTTTTCGGCCGAAAACGTGTACGTTTGCACTTCCCCGCCACAGGGAAGCTGCTAGCCGGGAATTCTCTGCCTGGTTCTACCCGCTGCCCGGAACGCTACGCAGGGCAAAAGCGGTTCTCGTCCTCCGTGCTTGCTTTTTCTCAGAAAGAGCCGTGGTGTGCGTTTTCGCCGGAAAACGCGTTTTCGGCCGAAAACGTGTACGTTTGCACTTCCCCGCCACAGGGAAGCTGCTAGCCGGGAATTCTCTGCCTGGTTCTACCCGCTGCCCGGAACGCTACGCAGGGCAAAAGCGGTTCTCGTCCTCCGTGCTTGCTTTTTCTCAGAAAGAGCCGTGGTGTGCGTTTTCGCCGGAAAACGCGTTTTCGGCCGAAAACGTGTACGTTTGCACTTCCCCGCCACAGGGAAGCTGCTAGCCGGGAATTCTCTGCCTGGTTCTACCCGCTGCCCGGAACGCTACGCAGGGCAAAAGCGGTTCTCGTCCTCCGTGCTTGCTTTTTCTCAGAAAGAGCCGTGGTGTGCGTTTTCGCCGGAAAACGCGTTTTCGGCCGAAAACGTGTACGTTTGCACTTCCCCGCCACAGGGAAGCTGCTAGCCGGGAATTCTCTGCCTGGTTCTACCCGCTGCCCGGAACGCTACGCAGGGCAAAAGCGGTTCTCGTCCTCCGTGCTTGCTTTTTCTCAGAAAGAGCCGTGGTGTGCGTTTTCGCCGGAAAACGCGTTTTCGGCCGAAAACGTGTACGTTTGCACTTCCCCGCCACAGGGAAGCTGCTAGCCGGGAATTCTCTGCCTGGTTCTACCCGCTGCCCGGAACGCTACGCAGGGCAAAAGCGGTTCTCGTCCTCCGTGCTTGCTTTTTCTCAGAAAGAGCCGTGGTGTGCGTTTTCGCCGGAAAACGCGTTTTCGGCCGAAAACGTGTACGTTTGCACTTCCCCGCCACAGGGAAGCTGCTAGCCGGGAATTCTCTGCCTGGTTCTACCCGCTGCCCGGAACGCTACGCAGGGCAAAAGCGGTTCTCGTCCTCCGTGCTTGCTTTTTCTCAGAAAGAGCCGTGGTGTGCGTTTTCGCCGGAAAACGCGTTTTCGGCCGAAAACGTGTACGTTTGCACTTCCCCGCCACAGGGAAGCTGCTAGCCGGGAATTCTCTGCCTGGTTCTACCCGCTGCCCGGAACGCTACGCAGGGCAAAAGCGGTTCTCGTCCTCCGTGCTTGCTTTTTCTCAGAAAGAGCCGTGGTGTGCGTTTTCGCCGGAAAACGCGTTTTCGGCCGAAAACGTGTACGTTTGCACTTCCCCGCCACAGGGAAGCTGCTAGCCGGGAATTCTCTGCCTGGTTCTACCCGCTGCCCGGAACGCTACGCAGGGCAAAAGCGGTTCTCGTCCTCCGTGCTTGCTTTTTCTCAGAAATATCCGTGGTGTGCGTTTTCGCCGGAAAACGCGTTTTCGGCCGAAAACGTGTACGTTTGCACTTCCCCGCCACAGGGAAGCTGCTAGCCGGGAATTCTCTGCCTGGTTCTACCCGCTGCCCGGAACGCTACGCAGGGCAAAAGCGGTTCTCGTCCTCCGTGCTTGCTTTTTCTCAGAAAGAGCCGTGGTGTGCGTTTTCGCCGGAAAACGCGTTTTCGGCCGAAAACGTGTACGTTTGCACTTCCCCGCCACAGGGAAGCTGCTAGCCGGGAATTCTCTGCCTGGTTCTACCCGCTGCCCGGAACGCTACGCAGGGCAAAAGCGGTTCTCGTCCTCCGTGCTTGCTTTTTCTCAGAAAGAGCCGTGGTGTGCGTTTTCGCCGGAAAACGCGTTTTCGGCCGAAAACGTGTACGTTTGCACTTCCCCGCCACAGGGAAGCTGCTAGCCGGGAATTCTCTGCCTGGTTCTACCCGCTGCCCGGAACGCTACGCAGGGCAAAAGCGGTTCTCGTCCTCCGTGCTTGCTTTTTCTCAGAAAGAGCCGTGGTGTGCGTTTTCGCCGGAAAACGCGTTTTCGGCCGAAAACGTGTACGTTTGCACTTCCCCGCCACAGGGAAGCTGCTAGCCGGGAATTCTCTGCCTGGTTCTACCCGCTGCCCGGAACGCTACGCAGGGCAAAAGCGGTTCTCGTCCTCCGTGCTTGCTTTTTCTCAGAAAGAGCCGTGGTGTGCGTTTTCGCCGGAAAACGCGTTTTCGGCCGAAAACGTGTACGTTTGCACTTCCCCGCCACAGGGAAGCTGCTAGCCGGGAATTCTCTGCCTGGTTCTACCCGCTGCCCGGAACGCTACGCAGGGCAAAAGCGGTTCTCGTCCTCCGTGCTTGCTTTTTCTCAGAAAGAGCCGTGGTGTGCGTTTTCGCCGGAAATCGTTTTCGGCCGAAAACGTGTACGTTTGCACTTCCCCGCCACAGGGAAGCCGCTAGCCGGGAATTCTCTGCCTGGTTCTACCCGCTGCCCGGAACGCTACGCAGGGCAAAAGCGGTTCTCGTCCTCCGTGCTTGCTTTTTCTCAGAAAGAGCCGTGGTGTGCGTTTTCGCCGGAAAACGCGTTTTCGGCCGAAAACGTGTACGTTTGCGCTTCCCCGCCACAGGGAAGCTGCTAGCCGGGAATTCTCTGCCTGGTTCTACCCGCTGCCCGGAACGCTACGCAGGGCAAAAGCGGTTCTCGTCCTCCGTGCTTGCTTTTTCTCAGAAAGAGCCGTGGTGTGCGTTTTCGCCGGAAAACGCGTTTTCGGCCGAAAACGTGTACGTTTGCACTTCCCCGCCACAGGGAAGCTGCTAGCCGGGAATTCTCTGCCTGGTTCTACCCGCTGCCCGGAACGCTACGCAGGGCAAAAGCGGTTCTCGTCCTCCGTGCTTGCTTTTTCTCAGAAAGAGCCGTGGTGTGCGTTTTCGCCGGAAAACGCGTTTTCGGCCGAAAACGTGTACATTTGCACTTCCCCGCCACAGGGAAGCTGCTAGCCGGGAATTCTCTGCCTGGTTCTACCCGCTGCCCGGAACGCTACGCAGGGCAAAAGCGGTTCTCGTCCTCCGTGCTTGCTTTTTCTCAGAAAGAGCCTTGGTGTGCGATTTCGCCGGAAAACGCGTTTTCGGCCGAAAACGTGTACGTTTGCACTTCCCCGCCACAGGGAAGCTGCTAGCCGGGAATTCTCTGCCTGGTTCTACCCGCTGCCCGGAACGCTACGCAGGGCAAAAGCGGTTCTCGTCCTCCGTGCTTGCTTTTTCTCAGAAAGAGCCGTGGTGTGCGTTTTCGCCGGAAAACGCGTTTTCGGCCGAAAACGTGTACGTTTGCACTTCCCCGCCACAGGGAAGCTGCTAGCCGGGAATTCTCTGCCTGGTTCTACCCGCTGCCCGGAACGCTACGCAGGGCAAAAGCGGTTCTCGTCCTCCGTGCTTGCTTTTTCTCAGAAAGAGCCGTGGTGTGCGATTTCGCCGGAAAATGCGTTTTCGGCCGAAAACGTGTACGTTTGCACTTCCCCGCCACAGGGAAGCTGCTAGCCGGGAATTCTCTGCCTTGTTCTACCCGCTGCCCGGAACGCTACGCAGGGCAAAAGCGGTTCTCGTCCTCCGTGCTTGCTTTTTCTCAGAAAGAGCCGTGGTGTGCGTTTTCGCCGGAAAACGCGTTTTCGGCCGAAAACGTGTACGTTTGCACTTCCCCGCCACAGGGAAGCTGCTAGCCGGGAATTCTCTGCCTGGTTCTACCCGCTGCCCGGAACGCTACGCAGGGCAAAAGCGGTTCTCGTCCTCCGTGCTTGCTTTTTCTCAGAAAGAGCCGTGGTGTGCGTTTTCGCCGGAAAACGCGTTTTCGGCCGAAAACGTGTACGTTTGCACTTCCCCGCCACAGGGAAGCTGCTAGCCGGGAATTCTCTGCCTGGTTCTACCCGCTGCCCGGAACGCTACGCAGGGCAAAAGCGGTTCTCGTCCTCCGTGCTTGCTTTTTCTCAGAAAGAGCCGTGGTGTGCGTTTTCGCCGGAAAACGCGTTTTCGGCCGAAAACGTGTACGTTTGCACTTCCCCGCCACAGGGAAGCTGCTAGCCGGGAATTCTCTGCCTGGTTCTACCCGCTGCCCGGAACGCTACGCAGGGCAAAAGCGGTTCTCGTCCTCCGTGCTTGCTTTTTCTCAGAAAGAGCCGTGGTGTGCGATTTCGCCGGAAAATGCGTTTTCGGCCGAAAACGTGTACGTTTGCACTTCCCCGCCACAGGGAAGCTGCTAGCCGGGAATTCTCTGCCTGGTTCTACCCGCTGCCCGGAACGCTACGCAGGGCAAAAGCGGTTCTCGTCCTCCGTGCTTGCTTTTTCTCAGAAAGAGCCGTGGTGTGCGTTTTCGCCGGAAAACGCGTTTTCGGCCGAAAACGTGTACGTTTGCACTTCCCCGCCACAGGGAAGCTGCTAGCCGGGAATTCTCTGCCTGGTTCTACCCGCTGCCCGGAACGCTACGCAGGGCAAAAGCGGTTCTCGTCCTCCGTGCTTGCTTTTTCTCAGAAAGAGCCGTGGTGTGCGTTTTCGCCGGAAAACGCGTTTTCGGCCGAAAACGTGTACGTTTGCACTTCCCCGCCACAGGGAAGCTGCTAGCCGGGAATTCTCTGCCTGGTTCTACCCGCTGCCCGGAACGCTACGCAGGGCAAAAGCGGTTCTCGTCCTCCGTGCTTGCTTTTTCTCAGAAAGAGCCGTGGTGTGCGTTTTCGCCGGAAAACGCGTTTTCGGCCGAAAACGTGTACGTTTGCACTTCCCCGCCACAGGGAAGCTGCTAGCCGGGAATTCTCTGCCTGGTTCTACCCGCTGCCCGGAACGCTACGCAGGGCAAAAGCGGTTCTCGTCCTCCGTGCTTGCTTTTTCTCAGAAAGAGCCGTGGTGTGCGTTTTCGCCGGAAAACGCGTTTTCGGCCGAAAACGTGTACGTTTGCACTTCCCCGCCACAGGGAAGCTGCTAGCCGGGAATTCTCTGCCTGGTTCTACCCGCTGCCCGGAACGCTACGCAGGGCAAAAGCGGTTCTCGTCCTCCGTGCTTGCTTTTTCTCAGAAAGAGCCGTGGTGTGCGTTTTCGCCGGAAAACGCGTTTTCGGCCGAAAACGTGTACGTTTGCACTTCCCCGCCACAG
>NW_027438004.1:0-51797 GCF_965140245.1 Athene noctua | reverse complement strand
AGAGGAAATCTGCTTCCAAGGGCATGCTGAAAAATACTTTGACGTGGAATAAAGCTAAGGGTAATCTGGTCCGTCTAAGGATTGGTGATGAAGATTCTTGCCCTATGCTACAGCTAACTTGAGAAAATTTTTAAAGCACCCCGATCAAAACGTATCGCTGATCTTAAAAACTGTAGATAACCTCTGGGATTCAAGTTTATCTTCTGTAGAAGGTAAATATTAGGAAATTTTCTTTCTGTCTGTAATTAAGCTAGCTGGAGTTCTTTGGGTGGAAAGCACTGGTACGGTGATAATTTTTTTCTTAGTTATTACTTTTTTTCCCCCTTTCCTGGTCTTGGAGCTGCCCAGGGTGCAGGCAGACAAGGAGAGGAGGATTGCTGCCTGGCATGCATCTCCCTCCTTTGCCATTCTCGGGTTGATTTGGGGTTATTTTGCTCTGGCAGTGAGGCAGTCTGAGGCTCTGGAGCTGCGCACGGTGGGACCCGAGAAAGGGCATGACTGTCTAGAGGTTTTGAAGGGCTTTGCAGCGAGCGGTGTCGCGCTGGAGGGGATGCTGGCTGTGTTCAAGACAAGCAGCCCTTGTTGTGGTGTGTGTCCATCCCCACCCTGGCTCCCCAAGGTCTGTCCTTGCCCTGGGGGCCCCATGCAGCTTTCTGCATGGGGCTGGGTGCATCAGTCCTGCAGGGACTCCTCTGTCCTTGTTCCGCCACCAAAGGGCAGGTTCCTGTGGGAAGGGGGATGGCAGAGTTGGTCCCTGCCATTGCCTGCCCCACTGGGGGTGATTTGGCCCGGGGGGTGGCTTAGTGCCCTTCGGGGATCACCAGCTCTGATCTGGGGCTCAGCAGGGCTTTTGCACCTTTGGGTGCTGTTTCCCGGTGCCCCCGCTCTCCCTCCCCCTGCCACACAGACACGGAGTGGTTCTGGAGAAACAATTTTAATGTCAAAGAACACGTGAAAAGGTCCCATGCAAGTTACTCTGACCCTCTCCCTCCCCCCACAAATACAGCACCCCTCCTCCCCCACCCCCCCACCCCCCCTCCCTCCGTCTCATTTGTGCTGCGGGTCTAATGGCCCCCTGCCCCCCCGTGCTGGCTGCGGGAGCTCTGTGCCTGCTGGGTGGCACTGACAAGGTGCTCTTCCATGGCTTCTTCCCTGGCAGGCAGGGATGGCAGTGTCTCCATCTCTTCGTCCCCCCACTGCTCCTGGAGCTCCATCACCAAGATGTTGAATTCTTCTGGGCTCAGGGCGATGTCGGTGCGCTCGGGGACATCGTAGTCGAGGGTGAGCAGGTCTTCTGGCAGCGAGAGCAAGGCAGAGTCGCAGGGAGGGGTGGCTGTGTCAGTGCCTTGGGGGTCCCCGGGCATGGGGCTGCTGCCAGGGCCATCCTGGCTGAGGTCCATTGCTTCGGGGGAGCAATCGAAGAGCCTTAGAGCCTCTTCGAGAGGCACGTTCTCCGAGACTGCCAGGTTGCTGTCTGGGCCCTCAACGCCTTGGTGATGGGAGGCAGCAGAGAGGCTGGAGGAGACGTCCTTGCCCAGGAGGATGTTGCTGTCTGGGGATGCCCCCGTAGGGGTGGCCGTGCCAGGGATGATGTTCTCAGGGGACTGCCCCTGGTGCTGGTAGTGGGGGAGGGATGTTGACAGCACCTGTGGGGCTGGGGCCATGGGGCTCTGATTCTTGTAGGGTGCTTGGTCCTGGGGAGTCCCAGGGGCTGCCCAGGCTTGGAGAGTCCCGTTGGCGCAGGGGTCCTGCAGGTCAGCACCTGGCTCAGAAGCGGTGCTGTGGCTGACCGTGGAGGTGGCTGTTGGAGGCGGACTGGTGCTCGTCCACTGGATACAGAAGATCCGGGGATCAAAATAGCATCCACATGGAGCCCTCTGCAGCCCTGTGTGGGTGAGAGGGGGCCGTGCTGGGCTGAGGGACGTCCAGGGGCAGCCGCCAAGCCGTCCCCCATCGCCAAGCCCTGGCTCTGCACCAGGCGTGCGTGGAGCCTGTGGCTGGGGCGCTGCTTGCGGTGTGAGTTGCTGTGCCAGCAGGATGGGGTTGCAAACTGGGGAGGAGACTCCCTTCTCGGAGGCGAAATGGGAAGAGATGGCCTTAAGTATTTGGGACGTTCTCTGGAAATTGGATTTACTGGGCAGACATCAGCCAGGTGAGGGCAGGGATGCTCCCCTGGGCTTGCTGAAACCCTGTGTGAAAGCTGTTGGAGGGGTCGGGTGTGTTGGGGATGCTGAAGGTGCCAGAGGTGCTGGTGTGTCCGAGCGGACAGGGGTGCCATACCTGCTGGTGGTGCCTGGGGGGCCTGGGGTGCTCCCTGTGCCGGGGGTGGCCATGTTGCAGGGGGGGCCTGCTCCTGCCCGGGCATCTGTCGCAGGTTGGCTGAGCCTGGAAGAAAGGCAAGGAGTGACAGCTGGCAGTCCTGTCGGCTCTTGCCTCCGAAAGTGTCCCCAGACTGCAGGGCTTGGGGTTGGTCCCTACCTTGGGGGTAGAAGGTTTTGGGGAGCAGAAGAGCCATAAATTGTTGGGGTGCTGGGGAGTCTTGGGCTGCCGCCCCCGCTGGTGGTCCCCGGTCTGCAAAGAAGGGCTGCTCCGGCCCGGGCATCTGGCAGAGGTTGACCGAGCCTGGAAGACAGAGAGGAGGGATGGCCGGCAGTCACCTCCGCTCTTGCCCCCAGGAAGTGTCCCTGGGCTGCAGGGATTGTGGTTGTTCCCTACCTCGTGGGTAGAAGGTTTTGGGGAGCGGAATGGGTTGCAGGAGGTGGCGTGCCAGTGGCTCCTCAGGGCCGCGAGGCAGGAGCTGCAGCAGTGGCCGCGCCATGTTTTGTTGTGGCTGCTGGTAGTCAAGGCAATGGGGGCGTGTCCTAGGAGGGCGTGTCAGTGTTGTCTGTCTGTGTGATGCCCCGCCCCCAATGGCCTCCCCATGTGTTGACCGTTGGAAGAGCTGGGATGTCCTTGGGATTAGGGGGACTTGGTGGAAGGAGTCCCACGCCTGGAGTGCTGGGCTGGAGGGTACCACTGTGCAGGAGGGGCAGGCGAGATGGAGGTGTTGCACAGATGTGAGGGAGAGGTTTGGTGGTACATCCCTTACAGTCAGCAAGGATGTGCTTCAGAGCCTCTGGGTGAGGGTGAGGGGGATGGAAAACAAAAGAGATGCTGTGCTGGGTGTCTCCTACCGATGGCCCGGCTGGGATGCCAGCACTGAGGAGTTATTCTAGAGAGAGAATCTACAGAGGAAATCTGCTTCCAAGGGCATGCTGAAAAATACTTTGACGTGGAATAAAGCTAAGGGTAATCTGGTCCGTCTAAGGATTGGTGATGAAGATTCTTGCCCTATGCTACAGCTAACTTGAGAAAATTTTTAAAGCACCCCGATCAAAACGTATCGCTGATCTTAAAAACTGTAGATAACCTCTGGGATTCAAGTTTATCTTCTGTAGAAGGTAAATATTAGGAAATTTTCTTTCTGTCTGTAATTAAGCTAGCTGGAGTTCTTTGGGTGGAAAGCACTGGTACGGTGATAATTTTTTTCTTAGTTATTACTTTTTTTCCCCCTTTCCTGGTCTTGGAGCTGCCCAGGGTGCAGGCAGACAAGGAGGATTGCTGCCTGGCATGCATCTCCCTCCTTTGCCATTCTCGGGTTGATTTGGGGTTATTTTGCTCTGGCAGTGAGGCAGTCTGAGGCTCTGGAGCTGCGCACGGTGGGACCCGAGAAAGGGCATGACTGTCTAGAGGTTTTGAAGGGCTTTGCAGCGAGCGGTGTCGCGCTGGAGGGGATGCTGGCTGTGTTCAAGACAAGCAGCCCTTGTTGTGGTGTGTGTCCATCCCCACCCTGGCTCCCCAAGGTCTGTCCTTGCCCTGGGGGCCCCATGCAGCTTTCTGCATGGGGCTGGGTGCATCAGTCCTGCAGGGACTCCTCTGTCCTTGTTCCGCCACCAAAGGGCAGGTTCCTGTGGGAAGGGGGATGGCAGAGTTGGTCCCTGCCATTGCCTGCCCCACTGGGGGTGATTTGGCCCGGGGGGTGGCTTAGTGCCCTTCGGGGATCACCAGCTCTGATCTGGGGCTCAGCAGGGCTTTTGCACCTTTGGGTGCTGTTTCCCGGTGCCCCCGCTCTCCCTCCCCCTGCCACACAGACACGGAGTGGTTCTGGAGAAACAATTTTAATGTCAAAGAACACGTGAAAAGGTCCCATGCAAGTTACTCTGACCCTCTCCCTCCCCCCACAAATACAGCACCCCTCCTCCCCCACCCCCCCACCCCCCCTCCCTCCGTCTCATTTGTGCTGCGGGTCTAATGGCCCCCTGCCCCCCCGTGCTGGCTGCGGGAGCTCTGTGCCTGCTGGGTGGCACTGACAAGGTGCTCTTCCATGGCTTCTTCCCTGGCAGGCAGGGATGGCAGTGTCTCCATCTCTTCGTCCCCCCACTGCTCCTGGAGCTCCATCACCAAGATGTTGAATTCTTCTGGGCTCAGGGCGATGTCGGTGCGCTCGGGGACATCGTAGTCGAGGGTGAGCAGGTCTTCTGGCAGCGAGAGCAAGGCAGAGTCGCAGGGAGGGGTGGCTGTGTCAGTGCCTTGGGGGTCCCCGGGCATGGGGCTGCTGCCAGGGCCA
This sequence comes from Athene noctua, assembly GCF_965140245.1. Classification (NCBI taxonomy): domain Eukaryota; kingdom Metazoa; phylum Chordata; class Aves; order Strigiformes; family Strigidae; genus Athene; species Athene noctua. Next base: position 47,191 of record NW_027438004.1, on the reverse strand, counting down.
TCCTGGCTGAGGTCCATTGCTTCGGGGGAGCAATCGAAGAGCCTTAGAGCCTCTTCGAGAGGCACGTTCTCCGAGACTGCCAGGTTGCTGTCTGGGCCCTCAACGCCTTGGTGATGGGAGGCAGCAGAGAGGCTGGAGGAGACGTCCTTGCCCAGGAGGATGTTGCTGTCTGGGGATGCCCCCGTAGGGGTGGCCGTGCCAGGGATGATGTTCTCAGGGGACTGCCCCTGGTGCTGGTAGTGGGGGAGGGATGTTGACAGCACCTGTGGGGCTGGGGCCATGGGGCTCTGATTCTTGTAGGGTGCTTGGTCCTGGGGAGTCCCAGGGGCTGCCCAGGCTTGGAGAGTCCCGTTGGCGCAGGGGTCCTGCAGGTCAGCACCTGGCTCAGAAGTGGTGCTGTGGCTGACCGTGGAGGTGGCTGTTGGAGGCGGACTGGTGCTCGTCCACTGGATACAGAAGATCCGGGGATCAAAATAGCATCCACATGGAGCCCTCTGCAGCCCTGTGTGGGTGAGAGGGGGCCGTGCTGGGCTGAGGGACGTCCAGGGGCAGCCGCCAAGCCGTCCCCCATCGCCAAGCCCTGGCTCTGCACCAGGCGTGCGTGGAGCCTGTGGCTGGGGCGCTGCTTGCGGTGTGAGTTGCTGTGCCAGCAGGATGGGGTTGCAAACTGGGGAGGAGACTCCCTTCTCGGAGGCGAAATGGGAAGAGATGGCCTTAAGTATTTGGGACGTTCTCTGGAAATTGGATTTACTGGGCAGACATCAGCCAGGTGAGGGCAGGGATGCTCCCCTGGGCTTGCTGAAACCCTGTGTGAAAGCTGTTGGAGGGGTCGGGTGTGTTGGGGATGCTGAAGGTGCCAGAGGTGCTGGTGTGTCCGAGCGGACAGGGGTGCCATACCTGCTGGTGGTGCCTGGGGGGCCTGGGGTGCTCCCTGTGCCGGGGGTGGCCATGTTGCAGGGGGGGCGTGCTCCTGCCCGGGCATCTGTCGCAGGTTGGCTGAGCCTGGAAGAAAGGCAAGGAGTGACAGCTGGCAGTCCTGTCGGCTCTTGCCTCCGAAAGTGTCCCCAGACTGCAGGGCTTGGGGTTGGTCCCTACCTTGGGCGTAGAAGGTTTTGGGGAGCAGAAGAGCCATAAATTGTTGGGGTGCTGGGGAGTCTTGGGCTGCCGCCCCCGCTGGTGGTCCCCGGTCTGCAAAGAAGGGCTGCTCCGGCCCGGGCATCTGGCAGAGGTTGACCGAGCCTGGAAGACAGAGAGGAGGGATGGCCGGCAGTCACCTCCGCTCTTGCCCCCAGGAAGTGTCCCTGGGCTGCAGGGATTGTGGTTGTTCCCTACCTCGTGGGTAGAAGGTTTTGGGGAGCGGAATGGGTTGCAGGAGGTGGCGTGCCAGTGGCTCCTCAGGGCCGCGAGGCAGGAGCTGCAGCAGTGGCCGCGCCATGTTTTGTTGTGGCTGCTGGTAGTCAAGGCAATGGGGGCGTGTCCTAGGAGGGCGTGTCAGTGTTGTCTGTCTGTGTGATGCCCCGCCCCCAATGGCCTCCCCATGTGTTGACCGTTGGAAGAGCTGGGATGTCCTTGGGATTAGGGGGACTTGGTGGAAGGAGTCCCACGCCTGGAGTGCTGGGCTGGAGGGTACCACTGTGCAGGAGGGGCAGGCGAGATGGAGGTGTTGCACAGATGTGAGGGAGAGGTTTGGTGGTACATCCCTTACAGTCAGCAAGGATGTGCTTCAGAGCCTCTGGGTGAGGGTGAGGGGGATGGAAAACAAAAGAGATGCTGTGCTGGGTGTCTCCTACCGATGGCCCGGCTGGGATGCCAGCACTGAGGAGTTATTCTAGAGAGAGAATCTACAGAGGAAATCTGCTTCCAAGGGCATGCTGAAAAATACTTTGACGTGGAATAAAGCTAAGGGTAATCTGGTCCGTCTAAGGATTGGTGATGAAGATTCTTGCCCTATGCTACAGCTAACTTGAGAAAATTTTTAAAGCACCCCGATCAAAACGTATCGCTGATCTTAAAAACTGTAGATAACCTCTGGGATTCAAGTTTATCTTCTGTAGAAGGTAAATATTAGGAAATTTTCTTTCTGTCTGTAATTAAGCTAGCTGGAGTTCTTTGGGTGGAAAGCACTGGTACGGTGATAATTTTTTTCTTAGTTATTACTTTTTTTCCCCCTTTCCTGGTCTTGGAGCTGCCCAGGGTGCAGGCAGACAAGGAGGATTGCTGCCTGGCATGCATCTCCCTCCTTTGCCATTCTCGGGTTGATTTGGGGTTATTTTGCTCTGGCAGTGAGGCAGTCTGAGGCTCTGGAGCTGCGCACGGTGGGACCCGAGAAAGGGCATGACTGTCTAGAGGTTTTGAAGGGCTTTGCAGCGAGCGGTGTCGCGCTGGAGGGGATGCTGGCTGTGTTCAAGACAAGCAGCCCTTGTTGTGGTGTGTGTCCATCCCCACCCTGGCTCCCCAAGGTCTGTCCTTGCCCTGGGGGCCCCATGCAGCTTTCTGCATGGGGCTGGGTGCATCAGTCCTGCAGGGACTCCTCTGTCCTTGTTCCGCCACCAAAGGGCAGGTTCCTGTGGGAAGGGGGATGGCAGAGTTGGTCCCTGCCATTGCCTGCCCCACTGGGGGTGATTTGGCCCGGGGGGTGGCTTAGTGCCCTTCGGGGATCACCAGCTCTGATCTGGGGCTCAGCAGGGCTTTTGCACCTTTGGGTGCTGTTTCCCGGTGCCCCCGCTCTCCCTCCCCCTGCCACACAGACACGGAGTGGTTCTGGAGAAACAATTTTAATGTCAAAGAACACGTGAAAAGGTCCCATGCAAGTTACTCTGACCCTCTCCCTCCCCCCACAAATACAGCACCCCTCCTCCCCCACCCCCCCACCCCCCCTCCCTCCGTCTCATTTGTGCTGCGGGTCTAATGGCCCCCTGCCCCCCCCGTGCTGGCTGCGGGAGCTCTGTGCCTGCTGGGTGGCACTGACAAGGTGCTCTTCCATGGCTTCTTCCCTGGCAGGCAGGGATGGCAGTGTCTCCATCTCTTCGTCCCCCCACTGCTCCTGGAGCTCCATCACCAAGATGTTGAATTCTTCTGGGCTCAGGGCGATGTCGGTGCGCTCGGGGACATCGTAGTCGAGGGTGAGCAGGTCTTCTGGCAGCGAGAGCAAGGCAGAGTCGCAGGGAGGGGTGGCTGTGTCAGTGCCTTGGGGGTCCCCGGGCATGGGGCTGCTGCCAGGGCCATCCTGGCTGAGGTCCATTGCTTCGGGGGAGCAATCGAAGAGCCTTAGAGCCTCTTCGAGAGACACGTTCTCCGAGACTGCCAGGTTGCTGTCTGGGCCCTCAACGCCTTGGTGATGGGAGGCAGCAGAGAGGCTGGAGGAGACGTCCTTGCCCAGGAGGATGTTGCTGTCTGGGGATGCCCCCGTAGGGGTGGCCGTGCCAGGGATGATGTTCTCAGGGGACTGCCCCTGGTGCTGGTAGTGGGGGAGGGATGTTGACAGCACCTGTGGGGCTGGGGCCATGGGGCTCTGATTCTTGTAGGGTGCTTGGTCCTGGGGAGTCCCAGGGGCTGCCCAGGCTTGGAGAGTCCCGTTGGCGCAGGGGTCCTGCAGGTCAGCACCTGGCTCAGAAGTGGTGCTGTGGCTGACCGTGGAGGTGGCTGTTGGAGGCGGACTGGTGCTCGTCCACTGGATACAGAAGATCCGGGGATCAAAATAGCATCCACATGGAGCCCTCTGCAGCCCTGTGTGGGTGAGAGGGGGCCGTGCTGGGCTGAGGGACATCCAGGGGCAGCCGCCAAGCCGTCCCCCATTGCCAAGCCCTGGCTCTGCACCAGGCGTGCGTGGAGCCTGTGGCTGGGGTGCTGCTTGCGGTGTGAGTTGCTGTGCCAGCAGGATGGGGTTGCAAACTGGGGAGGAGACTCCCTTCTCGGAGGCGAAATGGGAAGAGATGGCCTTAAGTATTTGGGACGTTCTCTGGAAATTGGATTTACTGGGCAGACATCAGCCAGGTGAGGGCAGGGATGCTCCCCTGGGCTTGCTGAAACCCTGTGTGAAAGCTGTTGGAGGGGTCGGGTGTGTTGGGGATGCTGAAGGTGCCAGAGGTGCTGGTGTGTCCGAGCGGACAGGGGTGCCATACCTGCTGGTGGTGCCTGGGGGGCCTGGGGTGCTCCCTGTGCCGGGGGTGGCCATGTTGCAGGGGGGGCCTGCTCCTGCCCGGGCATCTGTCGCAGGTTGGCTGAGCCTGGAAGAAAGGCAAGGAGTGACAGCTGGCAGTCCTGTCGGCTCTTGCCTCCGAAAGTGTCCCCAGACTGCAGGGCTTGGGGTTGGTCCCTACCTTGGGGGTAGAAGGTTTTGGGGAGCAGAAGAGCCATAAATTGTTGGGGTGCTGGGGAGTCTTGGGCTGCCGCCCCCGCTGGTGGTCCCCGGTCTGCAAAGAAGGGCTGCTCCGGCCCGGGCATCTGGCAGAGGTTGACCGAGCCTGGAAGACAGAGAGGAGGGATGGCCGGCAGTCACCTCCGCTCTTGCCCCCAGGAAGTGTCCCTGGGCTGCAGGGATTGTGGTTGTTCCCTACCTCGTGGGTAGAAGGTTTTGGGGAGCGGAATGGGCTGCAGGAGGTGGCGTGCCAGTGGCTCCTCAGGGCCGCGAGGCAGGAGCTGCAGCAGTGGCCGCGCCATGTTTTGTTGTGGCTGCTGGTAGTCAAGGCAATGGGGGCGTGTCCTAGGAGGGCGTGTCAGTGTTGTCTGTCTGTGTGATGCCCCGCCCCCAATGGCCTCCCCATGTGTTGACCGTTGGAAGAGCTGGGATGTCCTTGGGATTAGGGGGACTTGGTGGAAGGAGTCCCACGCCTGGAGTGCTGGGCTGGAGGGTACCACTGTGCAGGAGGGGCAGGCGAGATGGAGGTGTTGCACAGATGTGAGGGAGAGGTTTGGTGGTACATCCCTTACAGTCAGCAAGGATGTGCTTCAGAGCCTCTGGGTGAGGGTGAGGGGGATGGAAAACAAAAGAGATGCTGTGCTGGGTGTCTCCTACCGATGGCCCGGCTGGGATGCCAGCACTGAGGAGTTATTCTAGAGAGAGAATCTACAGAGGAAATCTGCTTCCAAGGGCATGCTGAAAAATACTTTGACGTGGAATAAAGCTAAGGGTAATCTGGTCCGTCTAAGGATTGGTGATGAAGATTCTTGCCCTATGCTACAGCTAACTTGAGAAAATTTTTAAAGCACCCCGATCAAAACGTATCGCTGATCTTAAAAACTGTAGATAACCTCTGGGATTCAAGTTTATCTTCTGTAGAAGGTAAATATTAGGAAATTTTCTTTCTGTCTGTAATTAAGCTAGCTGGAGTTCTTTGGGTGGAAAGCACTGGTACGGTGATAATTTTTTTCTTAGTTATTACTTTTTTTCCCCCTTTCCTGGTCTTGGAGCTGCCCAGGGTGCAGGCAGACAAGGAGGATTGCTGCCTGGCATGCATCTCCCTCCTTTGCCATTCTCGGGTTGATTTGGGGTTATTTTGCTCTGGCAGTGAGGCAGTCTGAGGCTCTGGAGCTGCGCACGGTGGGACCCGAGAAAGGGCATGACTGTCTAGAGGTTTTGAAGGGCTTTGCAGCGAGCGGTGTCGCGCTGGAGGGGATGCTGGCTGTGTTCAAGACAAGCAGCCCTTGTTGTGGTGTGTGTCCATCCCCACCCTGGCTCCCCAAGGTCTGTCCTTGCCCTGGGGGCCCCATGCAGCTTTCTGCATGGGGCTGGGTGCATCAGTCCTGCAGGGACTCCTCTGTCCTTGTTCCGCCACCAAAGGGCAGGTTCCTGTGGGAAGGGGGATGGCAGAGTTGGTCCCTGCCATTGCCTGCCCCACTGGGGGTGATTTGGCCCGGGGGGTGGCTTAGTGCCCTTCGGGGATCACCAGCTCTGATCTGGGGCTCAGCAGGGCTTTTGCACCTTTGGGTGCTGTTTCCCGGTGCCCCCGCTCTCCCTCCCCCTGCCACACAGACATGGAGTGGTTCTGGAGAAACAATTTTAATGTCAAAGAACACGTGAAAAGGTCCCATGCAAGTTACTCTGACCCTCTCCCTCCCCCCACAAATACAGCACCCCTCCTCCCCCACCCCCCCACCCCCCCTCCCTCCGTCTCATTTGTGCTGCGGGTCTAATGGCCCCCTGCCCCCCCGTGCTGGCTGCGGGAGCTCTGTGCCTGCTGGGTGGCACTGACAAGGTGCTCTTCCATGGCTTCTTCCCTGGCAGGCAGGGATGGCAGTGTCTCCATCTCTTCGTCCCCCCACTGCTCCTGGAGCTCCATCACCAAGATGTTGAATTCTTCTGGGCTCAGGGCGATGTCGGTGCGCTCGGGGACATCGTAGTCGAGGGTGAGCAGGTCTTCTGGCAGCGAGAGCAAGGCAGAGTCGCAGGGAGGGGTGGCTGTGTCAGTGCCTTGGGGGTCCCCGGGCATGGGGCTGCTGCCAGGGCCATCCTGGCTGAGGTCCATTGCTTCGGGGGAGCAATCGAAGAGCCTTAGAGCCTCTTCGAGAGACACGTTCTCCGAGACTGCCAGGTTGCTGTCTGGGCCCTCAACGCCTTGGTGATGGGAGGCAGCAGAGAGGCTGGAGGAGACGTCCTTGCCCAGGAGGATGTTGCTGTCTGGGGATGCCCCCGTAGGGGTGGCCGTGCCAGGGATGATGTTCTCAGGGGACTGCCCCTGGTGCTGGTAGTGGGGGAGGGATGTTGACAGCACCTGTGGGGCTGGGGCCATGGGGCTCTGATTCTTGTAGGGTGCTTGGTCCTGGGGAGTCCCAGGGGCTGCCCAGGCTTGGAGAGTCCCGTTGGCGCAGGGGTCCTGCAGGTCAGCACCTGGCTCAGAAGTGGTGCTGTGGCTGACCGTGGAGGTGGCTGTTGGAGGCGGACTGGTGCTCGTCCACTGGATACAGAAGATCCGGGGATCAAAATAGCATCCACATGGAGCCCTCTGCAGCCCTGTGTGGGTGAGAGGGGGCCGTGCTGGGCTGAGGGACATCCAGGGGCAGCCGCCAAGCCGTCCCCCATTGCCAAGCCCTGGCTCTGCACCAGGCGTGCGTGGAGCCTGTGGCTGGGGTGCTGCTTGCGGTGTGAGTTGCTGTGCCAGCAGGATGGGGTTGCAAACTGGGGAGGAGACTCCCTTCTCGGAGGCGAAATGGGAAGAGATGGCCTTAAGTATTTGGGACGTTCTCTGGAAATTGGATTTACTGGGCAGACATCAGCCAGGTGAGGGCAGGGATGCTCCCCTGGGCTTGCTGAAACCCTGTGTGAAAGCTGTTGGAGGGGTCGGGTGTGTTGGGGATGCTGAAGGTGCCAGAGGTGCTGGTGTGTCCGAGCGGACAGGGGTGCCATACCTGCTGATGGTGCCTGGGGGGCCTGGGGTGCTCCCTGTGCCGGGGGTGGCCATGTTGCACGGGGGGCCTGCTCCTGCCCGGGCATCTGTCTCAGGTTGGCTGAGCCTGGAAGAAAGGCAAGGAGTGACAGCTGGCAGTCCTGTCGGCTCTTGCCTCCGAAAGTGTCCCCAGACTGCAGGGCTTGGGGTTGGTCCCTACCTTGGGGGTAGAAGGTTTTGGGGAGCAGAAGAGCCATAAATTGTTGGGGTGCTGGGGAGTCTTGGGCTGCCGCCCCCGCTGGTGGTCCCCGGTCTGCAAAGAAGGGCTGCTCCGGCCCGGGCATCTGGCAGAGGTTGACCGAGCCTGGAAGACAGAGAGGAGGGATGGCCGGCAGTCACCTCCGCTCTTGCCCCCAGGAAGTGTCCCTGGGCTGCAGGGATTGTGGTTGTTCCCTACCTCGTGGGTAGAAGGTTTTGGGGAGCGGAATGGGCTGCAGGAGGTGGCGTGCCAGTGGCTCCTCAGGGCCGCGAGGCAGGAGCTGCAGCAGTGGCCGCGCCATGTTTTGTTGTGGCTGCTGGTAGTCAAGGCAATGGGGGCGTGTCCTAGGAGGGCGTGTCAGTGTTGTCTGTCTGTGTGATGCCCCGCCCCCAATGGCCTCCCCATGTGTTGACCGTTGGAAGAGCTGGGATGTCCTTGGGATTAGGGGGACTTGGTGGAAGGAGTCCCACGCCTGGAGTGCTGGGCTGGAGGGTACCACTGTGCAGGAGGGGCAGGCGAGATGGAGGTGTTGCACAGATGTGAGGGAGAGGTTTGGTGGTACATCCCTTACAGTCAGCAAGGATGTGCTTCAGAGCCTCTGGGTGAGGGTGAGGGGGATGGAAAACAAAAGAGATGCTGTGCTGGGTGTCTCCTACCGATGGCCCGGCTGGGATGCCAGCACTGAGGAGTTATTCTAGAGAGAGAATCTACAGAGGAAATCTGCTTCCAAGGGCATGCTGAAAAATACTTTGACGTGGAATAAAGCTAAGGGTAATCTGGTCCGTCTAAGGATTGGTGATGAAGATTCTTGCCCTATGCTACAGCTAACTTGAGAAAATTTTTAAAGCACCCCGATCAAAACGTATCGCTGATCTTAAAAACTGTAGATAACCTCTGGGATTCAAGTTTATCTTCTGTAGAAGGTAAATATTAGGAAATTTTCTTTCTGTCTGTAATTAAGCTAGCTGGAGTTCTTTGGGTGGAAAGCACTGGTACGGTGATAATTTTTTTCTTAGTTATTACTTTTTTTCCCCCTTTCCTGGTCTTGGAGCTGCCCAGGGTGCAGGCAGACAAGGAGGATTGCTGCCTGGCATGCATCTCCCTCCTTTGCCATTCTCGGGTTGATTTGGGGTTATTTTGCTCTGGCAGTGAGGCAGTCTGAGGCTCTGGAGCTGCGCACGGTGGGACCCGAGAAAGGGCATGACTGTCTAGAGGTTTTGAAGGGCTTTGCAGCGAGCGGTGTCGCGCTGGAGGGGATGCTGGCTGTGTTCAAGACAAGCAGCCCTTGTTGTGGTGTGTGTCCATCCCCACCCTGGCTCCCCAAGGTCTGTCCTTGCCCTGGGGGCCCCATGCAGCTTTCTGCATGGGGCTGGGTGCATCAGTCCTGCAGGGACTCCTCTGTCCTTGTTCCGCCACCAAAGGGCAGGTTCCTGTGGGAAGGGGGATGGCAGAGTTGGTCCCTGCCATTGCCTGCCCCACTGGGGGTGATTTGGCCCGGGGGGTGGCTTAGTGCCCTTCGGGGATCACCAGCTCTGATCTGGGGCTCAGCAGGGCTTTTGCACCTTTGGGTGCTGTTTCCCGGTGCCCCCGCTCTCCCTCCCCCTGCCACACAGACATGGAGTGGTTCTGGAGAAACAATTTTAATGTCAAAGAACACGTGAAAAGGTCCCATGCAAGTTACTCTGACCCTCTCCCTCCCCCCACAAATACAGCACCCCTCCTCCCCCACCCCCCCACCCCCCCTCCCTCCGTCTCATTTGTGCTGCGGGTCTAATGGCCCCCTGCCCCCCCGTGCTGGCTGCGGGAGCTCTGTGCCTGCTGGGTGGCACTGACAAGGTGCTCTTCCATGGCTTCTTCCCTGGCAGGCAGGGATGGCAGTGTCTCCATCTCTTCGTCCCCCCACTGCTCCTGGAGCTCCATCACCAAGATGTTGAATTCTTCTGGGCTCAGGGCGATGTCGGTGCGCTCGGGGACATCGTAGTCGAGGGTGAGCAGGTCTTCTGGCAGCGAGAGCAAGGCAGAGTCGCAGGGAGGGGTGGCTGTGTCAGTGCCTTGGGGGTCCCCGGGCATGGGGCTGCTGCCAGGGCCATCCTGGCTGAGGTCCATTGCTTCGGGGGAGCAATCGAAGAGCCTTAGAGCCTCTTCGAGAGGCACGTTCTCCGAGACTGCCAGGTTGCTGTCTGGGCCCTCAACGCCTTGGTGATGGGAGGCAGCAGAGAGGCTGGAGGAGACGTCCTTGCCCAGGAGGATGTTGCTGTCTGGGGATGCCCCCGTAGGGGTGGCCGTGCCAGGGATGATGTTCTCAGGGGACTGCCCCTGGTGCTGGTAGTGGGGGAGGGATGTTGACAGCACCTGTGGGGCTGGGGCCATGGGGCTCTGATTCTTGTAGGGTGCTTGGTCCTGGGGAGTCCCAGGGGCTGCCCAGGCTTGGAGAGTCCCGTTGGCGCAGGGGTCCTGCAGGTCAGCACCTGGCTCAGAAGTGGTGCTGTGGCTGAACGTGGAGGTGGCTGTTGGAGGCGGACTGGTGCTCGTCCACTGGATACAGAAGATCCGGGGATCAAAATAGCATCCACATGGAGCCCTCTGCAGCCCTGTGTGGGTGAGAGGGGGCCGTGCTGGGCTGAGGGACGTCCAGGGGCAGCCGCCAAGCCGTCCCCCATTGCCAAGCCCTGGCTCTGCACCAGGCGTGCGTGGAGCCTGTGGCTGGGGTGCTGCTTGCGGTGTGAGTTGCTGTGCCAGCAGGATGGGGTTGCAAACTGGGGAGGAGACTCCCTTCTCGGAGGCGAAATGGGAAGAGATGGCCTTAAGTATTTGGGACGTTCTCTGGAAATTGGATTTACTGGGCAGACATCAGCCAGGTGAGGGCAGGGATGCTCCCCTGGGCTTGCTGAAACCCTGTGTGAAAGCTGTTGGAGGGGTCGGGTGTGTTGGGGATGCTGAAGGTGCCAGAGGTGCTGGTGTGTCCGAGCGGACAGGGGTGCCATACCTGCTGATGGTGCCTGGGGGGCCTGGGGTGCTCCCTGTGCCGGGGGTGGCCATGTTGCACGGGGGGCCTGCTCCTGCCCGGGCATCTGTCTCAGGTTGGCTGAGCCTGGAAGAAAGGCAAGGAGTGACAGCTGGCAGTCCTGTCGGCTCTTGCCTCCGAAAGTGTCCCCAGACTGCAGGGCTTGGGGTTGGTCCCTACCTTGGGGGTAGAAGGTTTTGGGGAGCAGAAGAGCCATAAATTGTTGGGGTGCTGGGGAGTCTTGGGCTGCCGCCCCCGCTGGTGGTCCCCGGTCTGCAAAGAAGGGCTGCTCCGGCCCGGGCATCTGGCAGAGGTTGACCGAGCCTGGAAGACAGAGAGGAGGGATGGCCGGCAGTCACCTCCGCTCTTGCCCCCAGGAAGTGTCCCTGGGCTGCAGGGATTGTGGTTGTTCCCTACCTCGTGGGTAGAAGGTTTTGGGGAGCGGAATGGGCTGCAGGAGGTGGCGTGCCAGTGGCTCCTCAGGGCCGCGAGGCAGGAGCTGCAGCAGTGGCCGCGCCATGTTTTGTTGTGGCTGCTGGTAGTCAAGGCAATGGGGGCGTGTCCTAGGAGGGCGTGTCAGTGTTGTCTGTCTGTGTGATGCCCCGCCCCCAATGGCCTCCCCATGTGTTGACCGTTGGAAGAGCTGGGATGTCCTTGGGATTAGGGGGACTTGGTGGAAGGAGTCCCACGCCTGGAGTGCTGGGCTGGAGGGTACCACTGTGCAGGAGGGGCAGGCGAGATGGAGGTGTTGCACAGATGTGAGGGAGAGGTTTGGTGGTACATCCCTTACAGTCAGCAAGGATGTGCTTCAGAGCCTCTGGGTGAGGGTGAGGGGGATGGAAAACAAAAGAGATGCTGTGCTGGGTGTCTCCTACCGATGGCCCGGCTGGGATGCCAGCACTGAGGAGTTATTCTAGAGAGAGAATCTACAGAGGAAATCTGCTTCCAAGGGCATGCTGAAAAATACTTTGACGTGGAATAAAGCTAAGGGTAATCTGGTCCGTCTAAGGATTGGTGATGAAGATTCTTGCCCTATGCTACAGCTAACTTGAGAAAATTTTTAAAGCACCCCGATCAAAACGTATCGCTGATCTTAAAAACTGTAGATAACCTCTGGGATTCAAGTTTATCTTCTGTAGAAGGTAAATATTAGGAAATTTTCTTTCCGTCTGTAATTAAGCTAGCTGGAGTTCTTTGGGTGGAAAGCACTGGTACGGTGATAATTTTTTTCTTAGTTATTACTTTTTTTCCCCCTTTCCTGGTCTTGGAGCTGCCCAGGGTGCAGGCAGACAAGGAGGATTGCTGCCTGGCATGCATCTCCCTCCTTTGCCATTCTCGGGTTGATTTGGGGTTATTTTGCTCTGGCAGTGAGGCAGTCTGAGGCTCTGGAGCTGCGCACGGTGGGACCCGAGAAAGGGCATGACTGTCTAGAGGTTTTGAAGGGCTTTGCAGCGAGCGGTGTCGCGCTGGAGGGGATGCTGGCTGTGTTCAAGACAAGCAGCCCTTGTTGTGGTGTGTGTCCATCCCCACCCTGGCTCCCCAAGGTCTGTCCTTGCCCTGGGGGCCCCATGCAGCTTTCTGCATGGGGCTGGGTGCATCAGTCCTGCAGGGACTCCTCTGTCCTTGTTCCGCCACCAAAGGGCAGGTTCCTGTGGGAAGGGGGATGGCAGAGTTGGTCCCTGCCATTGCCTGCCCCACTGGGGGTGATTTGGCCCGGGGGGTGGCTTAGTGCCCTTCGGGGATCACCAGCTCTGATCTGGGGCTCAGCAGGGCTTTTGCACCTTTGGGTGCTGTTTCCCGGTGCCCCCGCTCTCCCTCCCCCTGCCACACAGACATGGAGTGGTTCTGGAGAAACAATTTTAATGTCAAAGAACACGTGAAAAGGTCCCATGCAAGTTACTCTGACCCTCTCCCTCCCCCCACAAATACAGCACCCCTCCTCCCCCACCCCCCCACCCCCCCTCCCTCCGTCTCATTTGTGCTGCGGGTCTAATGGCCCCCTGCCCCCCCGTGCTGGCTGCGGGAGCTCTGTGCCTGCTGGGTGGCACTGACAAGGTGCTCTTCCATGGCTTCTTCCCTGGCAGGCAGGGATGGCAGTGTCTCCATCTCTTCGTCCCCCCACTGCTCCTGGAGCTCCATCACCAAGATGTTGAATTCTTCTGGGCTCAGGGCGATGTCGGTGCGCTCGGGGACATCGTAGTCGAGGGTGAGCAGGTCTTCTGGCAGCGAGAGCAAGGCAGAGTCGCAGGGAGGGGTGGCTGTGTCAGTGCCTTGGGGGTCCCCGGGCATGGGGCTGCTGCCAGGGCCATCCTGGCTGAGGTCCATTGCTTCGGGGGAGCAATCGAAGAGCCTTAGAGCCTCTTCGAGAGACACGTTCTCCGAGACTGCCAGGTTGCTGTCTGGGCCCTCAACGCCTTGGTGATGGGAGGCAGCAGAGAGGCTGGAGGAGACGTCCTTGCCCAGGAGGATGTTGCTGTCTGGGGATGCCCCCGTAGGGGTGGCCGTGCCAGGGATGATGTTCTCAGGGGACTGCCCCTGGTGCTGGTAGTGGGGGAGGGATGTTGACAGCACCTGTGGGGCTGGGGCCATGGGGCTCTGATTCTTGTAGGGTGCTTGGTCCTGGGGCGTCCCAGGGGCTGCCCAGGCTTGGAGAGTCCCGTTGGCGCAGGGGTCCTGCAGGTCAGCACCTGGCTCAGAAGTGGTGCTGTGGCTGAACGTGGAGGTGGCTGTTGGAGGCGGACTGGTGCTCGTCCACTGGATACAGAAGATCCGGGGATCAAAATAGCATCCACATGGAGCCCTCTGCAGCCCTGTGTGGGTGAGAGGGGGCCGTGCTGGGCTGAGGGACGTCCAGGGGCAGCCGCCAAGCCGTCCCCCATTGCCAAGCCCTGGCTCTGCACCAGGCGTGCGTGGAGCCTGTGGCTGGGGTGCTGCTTGCGGTGTGAGTTGCTGTGCCAGCAGGATGGGGTTGCAAACTGGGGAGGAGACTCCCTTCTCGGAGGCGAAATGGGAAGAGATGGCCTTAAGTATTTGGGACGTTCTCTGGAAATTGGATTTACTGGGCAGACATCAGCCAGGTGAGGGCAGGGATGCTCCCCTGGGCTTGCTGAAACCCTGTGTGAAAGCTGTTGGAGGGGTCGGGTGTGTTGGGGATGCTGAAGGTGCCAGAGGTGCTGGTGTGTCCGAGCGGACAGGGGTGCCATACCTGCTGATGGTGCCTGGGGGGCCTGGGGTGCTCCCTGTGCCGGGGGTGGCCATGTTGCACGGGGGGCCTGCTCCTGCCCGGGCATCTGTCGCAGGTTGGCTGAGCCTGGAAGAAAGGCAAGGAGTGACAGCTGGCAGTCCTGTCGGCTCTTGCCTCCGAAAGTGTCCCCAGACTGCAGGGCTTGGGGTTGGTCCCTACCTTGGGGGTAGAAGGTTTTGGGGAGCAGAAGAGCCATAAATTGTTGGGGTGCTGGGGAGTCTTGGGCTGCCGCCCCCGCTGGTGGTCCCCGGTCTGCAAAGAAGGGCTGCTCCGGCCCGGGCATCTGGCAGAGGTTGACCGAGCCTGGAAGACAGAGAGGAGGGATGGCCGGCAGTCACCTCCGCTCTTGCCCCCAGGAAGTGTCCCTGGGCTGCAGGGATTGTGGTTGTTCCCTACCTCGTGGGTAGAAGGTTTTGGGGAGCGGAATGGGCTGCAGGAGGTGGCGTGCCAGTGGCTCCTCAGGGCCGCGAGGCAGGAGCTGCAGCAGTGGCCGCGCCATGTTTTGTTGTGGCTGCTGGTAGTCAAGGCAATGGGGGCGTGTCCTAGGAGGGCGTGTCAGTGTTGTCTGTCTGTGTGATGCCCCGCCCCCAATGGCCTCCCCATGTGTTGACCGTTGGAAGAGCTGGGATGTCCTTGGGATTAGGGGGACTTGGTGGAAGGAGTCCCACGCCTGGAGTGCTGGGCTGGAGGGTACCACTGTGCAGGAGGGGCAGGCGAGATGGAGGTGTTGCACAGATGTGAGGGAGAGGTTTGGTGGTACATCCCTTACAGTCAGCAAGGATGTGCTTCAGAGCCTCTGGGTGAGGGTGAGGGGGATGGAAAACAAAAGAGATGCTGTGCTGGGTGTCTCCTACCGATGGCCCGGCTGGGATGCCAGCACTGAGGAGTTATTCTAGAGAGAGAATCTACAGAGGAAATCTGCTTCCAAGGGCATGCTGAAAAATACTTTGACGTGGAATAAAGCTAAGGGTAATCTGGTCCGTCTAAGGATTGGTGATGAAGATTCTTGCCCTATGCTACAGCTAACTTGAGAAAATTTTTAAAGCACCCCGATCAAAACGTATCGCTGATCTTAAAAACTGTAGATAACCTCTGGGATTCAAGTTTATCTTCTGTAGAAGGTAAATATTAGGAAATTTTCTTTCTGTCTGTAATTAAGCTAGCTGGAGTTCTTTGGGTGGAAAGCACTGGTACGGTGATAATTTTTTTCTTAGTTATTACTTTTTTTCCCCCTTTCCTGGTCTTGGAGCTGCCCAGGGTGCAGGCAGACAAGGAGGATTGCTGCCTGGCATGCATCTCCCTCCTTTGCCATTCTCGGGTTGATTTGGGGTTATTTTGCTCTGGCAGTGAGGCAGTCTGAGGCTCTGGAGCTGCGCACGGTGGGACCCGAGAAAGGGCATGACTGTCTAGAGGTTTTGAAGGGCTTTGCAGCGAGCGGTGTCGCGCTGGAGGGGATGCTGGCTGTGTTCAAGACAAGCAGCCCTTGTTGTGGTGTGTGTCCATCCCCACCCTGGCTCCCCAAGGTCTGTCCTTGCCCTGGGGGCCCCATGCAGCTTTCTGCATGGGGCTGGGTGCATCAGTCCTGCAGGGACTCCTCTGTCCTTGTTCCGCCACCAAAGGGCAGGTTCCTGTGGGAAGGGGGATGGCAGAGTTGGTCCCTGCCATTGCCTGCCCCACTGGGGGTGATTTGGCCCGGGGGGTGGCTTAGTGCCCTTCGGGGATCACCAGCTCTGATCTGGGGCTCAGCAGGGCTTTTGCACCTTTGGGTGCTGTTTCCCGGTGCCCCCGCTCTCCCTCCCTCTGCCACACAGACACGGAGTGGTTCTGGAGAAACAATTTTAATGTCAAAGAACACGTGAAAAGGTCCCATGCAAGTTACTCTGACCCTCTCCCTCCCCCCACAAATACAGCACCCCTCCTCCCCCACCCCCCCACCCCCCCTCCCTCCGTCTCATTTGTGCTGCGGGTCTAATGGCCCCCTGCCCCCCCGTGCTGGCTGCGGGAGCTCTGTGCCTGCTGGGTGGCACTGACAAGGTGCTCTTCCATGGCTTCTTCCCTGGCAGGCAGGGATGGCAGTGTCTCCATCTCTTCGTCCCCCCACTGCTCCTGGAGCTCCATCACCAAGATGTTGAATTCTTCTGGGCTCAGGGCGATGTCGGTGCGCTCGGGGACATCGTAGTCGAGGGTGAGCAGGTCTTCTGGCAGCGAGAGCAAGGCAGAGTCGCAGGGAGGGGTGGCTGTGTCAGTGCCTTGGGGGTCCCCGGGCATGGGGCTGCTGCCAGGGCCATCCTGGCTGAGGTCCATTGCTTCGGGGGAGCAATCGAAGAGCCTTAGAGCCTCTTCGAGAGGCACGTTCTCCGAGACTGCCAGGTTGCTGTCTGGGCCCTCAACGCCTTGGTGATGGGAGGCAGCAGAGAGGCTGGAGGAGACGTCCTTGCCCAGGAGGATGTTGCTGTCTGGGGATGCCCCCGTAGGGGTGGCCGTGCCAGGGATGATGTTCTCAGGGGACTGCCCCTGGTGCTGGTAGTGGGGGAGGGATGTTGACAGCACCTGTGGGGCTGGGGCCATGGGGCTCTGATTCTTGTAGGGTGCTTGGTCCTGGGGAGTCCCAGGGGCTGCCCAGGCTTGGAGAGTCCCGTTGGCGCAGGGGTCCTGCAGGTCAGCACCTGGCTCAGAAGTGGTGCTGTGGCTGACCGTGGAGGTGGCTGTTGGAGGCGGACTGGTGCTCGTCCACTGGATACAGAAGATCCGGGGATCAAAATAGCATCCACATGGAGCCCTCTGCAGCCCTGTGTGGGTGAGAGGGGGCCGTGCTGGGCTGAGGGACATCCAGGGGCAGCCGCCAAGCCGTCCCCCATTGCCAAGCCCTGGCTCTGCACCAGGCGTGCGTGGAGCCTGTGGCTGGGGCGCTGCTTGCGGTGTGAGTTGCTGTGCCAGCAGGATGGGGTTGCAAACTGGGGAGGAGACTCCCTTCTCGGAGGCGAAATGGGAAGAGATGGCCTTAAGTATTTGGGACGTTCTCTGGAAATTGGATTTACTGGGCAGACATCAGCCAGGTGAGGGCAGGGATGCTCCCCTGGGCTTGCTGAAACCCTGTGTGAAAGCTGTTGGAGGGGTCGGGTGTGTTGGGGATGCTGAAGGTGCCAGAGGTGCTGGTGTGTCCGAGCGGACAGGGGTGCCATACCTGCTGGTGGTGCCTGGGGGGCCTGGGGTGCTCCCTGTGCCGGGGGTGGCCATGTTGCAGGGGGGGCCTGCTCCTGCCCGGGCATCTGTCGCAGGTTGGCTGAGCCTGGAAGAAAGGCAAGGAGTGACAGCTGGCAGTCCTGTCGGCTCTTGCCTCCGAAAGTGTCCCCAGACTGCAGGGCTTGGGGTTGGTCCCTACCTTGGGGGTAGAAGGTTTTGGGGAGCAGAAGAGCCATAAATTGTTGGGGTGCTGGGGAGTCTTGGGCTGCCGCCCCCGCTGGTGGTCCCCGGTCTGCAAAGAAGGGCTGCTCCGGCCCGGGCATCTGGCAGAGGTTGACCGAGCCTGGAAGACAGAGAGGAGGGATGGCCGGCAGTCACCTCCGCTCTTGCCCCCAGGAAGTGTCCCTGGGCTGCAGGGATTGTGGTTGTTCCCTACCTCGTGGGTAGAAGGTTTTGGGGAGCGGAATGGGCTGCAGGAGGTGGCGTGCCAGTGGCTCCTCAGGGCCGCGAGGCAGGAGCTGCAGCAGTGGCCGCGCCATGTTTTGTTGTGGCTGCTGGTAGTCAAGGCAATGGGGGCGTGTCCTAGGAGGGCGTGTCAGTGTTGTCTGTCTGTGTGATGCCCCGCCCCCAATGGCCTCCCCATGTGTTGACCGTTGGAAGAGCTGGGATGTCCTTGGGATTAGGGGGACTTGGTGGAAGGAGTCCCACGCCTGGAGTGCTGGGCTGGAGGGTACCACTGTGCAGGAGGGGCAGGCGAGATGGAGGTGTTGCACAGATGTGAGGGAGAGGTTTGGTGGTACATCCCTTACAGTCAGCAAGGATGTGCTTCAGAGCCTCTGGGTGAGGGTGAGGGGGATGGAAAACAAAAGAGATGCTGTGCTGGGTGTCTCCTACCGATGGCCCGGCTGGGATGCCAGCACTGAGGAGTTATTCTAGAGAGAGAATCTACAGAGGAAATCTGCTTCCAAGGGCATGCTGAAAAATACTTTGACGTGGAATAAAGCTAAGGGTAATCTGGTCCGTCTAAGGATTGGTGATGAAGATTCTTGCCCTATGCTACAGCTAACTTGAGAAAATTTTTAAAGCACCCCGATCAAAACGTATCGCTGATCTTAAAAACTGTAGATAACCTCTGGGATTCAAGTTTATCTTCTGTAGAAGGTAAATATTAGGAAATTTTCTTTCCGTCTGTAATTAAGCTAGCTGGAGTTCTTTGGGTGGAAAGCACTGGTACGGTGATAATTTTTTTCTTAGTTATTACTTTTTTTCCCCCTTTCCTGGTCTTGGAGCTGCCCAGGGTGCAGGCAGACAAGGAGGATTGCTGCCTGGCATGCATCTCCCTCCTTTGCCATTCTCGGGTTGATTTGGGGTTATTTTGCTCTGGCAGTGAGGCAGTCTGAGGCTCTGGAGCTGCGCACGGTGGGACCCGAGAAAGGGCATGACTGTCTAGAGGTTTTGAAGGGCTTTGCAGCGAGCGGTGTCGCGCTGGAGGGGATGCTGGCTGTGTTCAAGACAAGCAGCCCTTGTTGTGGTGTGTGTCCATCCCCACCCTGGCTCCCCAAGGTCTGTCCTTGCCCTGGGGGCCCCATGCAGCTTTCTGCATGGGGCTGGGTGCATCAGTCCTGCAGGGACTCCTCTGTCCTTGTTCCGCCACCAAAGGGCAGGTTCCTGTGGGAAGGGGGATGGCAGAGTTGGTCCCTGCCATTGCCTGCCCCACTGGGGGTGATTTGGCCCGGGGGGTGGCTTAGTGCCCTTCGGGGATCACCAGCTCTGATCTGGGGCTCAGCAGGGCTTTTGCACCTTTGGGTGCTGTTTCCCGGTGCCCCCGCTCTCCCTCCCTCTGCCACACAGACACGGAGTGGTTCTGGAGAAACAATTTTAATGTCAAAGAACACGTGAAAAGGTCCCATGCAAGTTACTCTGACCCTCTCCCTCCCCCCACAAATACAGCACCCCTCCTCCCCCACCCCCCCACCCCCCCTCCCTCCGTCTCATTTGTGCTGCGGGTCTAATGGCCCCCTGCCCCCCCCGTGCTGGCTGCGGGAGCTCTGTGCCTGCTGGGTGGCACTGACAAGGTGCTCTTCCATGGCTTCTTCCCTGGCAGGCAGGGATGGCAGTGTCTCCATCTCTTCGTCCCCCCACTGCTCCTGGAGCTCCATCACCAAGATGTTGAATTCTTCTGGGCTCAGGGCGATGTCGGTGCGCTCGGGGACATCGTAGTCGAGGGTGAGCAGGTCTTCTGGCAGCGAGAGCAAGGCAGAGTCGCAGAGAGGGGTGGCTGTGTCAGTGCCTTGGGGGTCCCCGGGCATGGGGCTGCTGCCAGGGCCATCCTGGCTGAGGTCCATTGCTTCGGGGGAGCAATCGAAGAGCCTTAGAGCCTCTTCGAGAGGCACGTTCTCCGAGACTGCCAGGTTGCTGTCTGGGCCCTCAACGCCTTGGTGATGGGAGGCAGCAGAGAGGCTGGAGGAGACGTCCTTGCCCAGGAGGATGTTGCTGTCTGGGGATGCCCCCGTAGGGGTGGCCGTGCCAGGGATGATGTTCTCAGGGGACTGCCCCTGGTGCTGGTAGTGGGGGAGGGATGTTGACAGCACCTGTGGGGCTGGGGCCATGGGGCTCTGATTCTTGTAGGGTGCTTGGTCCTGGGGAGTCCCAGGGGCTGCCCAGGCTTGGAGAGTCCCGTTGGCGCAGGGGTCCTGCAGGTCAGCACCTGGCTCAGAAGTGGTGCTGTGGCTGAACGTGGAGGTGGCTGTTGGAGGCGGACTGGTGCTCGTCCACTGGATACAGAAGATCCGGGGATCAAAATAGCATCCACATGGAGCCCTCTGCAGCCCTGTGTGGGTGAGAGGGGGCCGTGCTGGGCTGAGGGACGTCCAGGGGCAGCCGCCAAGCCGTCCCCCATCGCCAAGCCCTGGCTCTGCACCAGGCGTGCGTGGAGCCTGTGGCTGGGGTGCTGCTTGCGGTGTGAGTTGCTGTGCCGGCAGGATGGGGTTGCAAACTGGGGAGGAGACTCCCTTCTCGGAGGCGAAATGGGAAGAGATGGCCTTAAGTATTTGGGACGTTCTCTGGAAATTGGATTTACTGGGCAGACATCAGCCAGGTGAGGGCAGGGATGCTCCCCTGGGCTTGCTGAAACCCTGTGTGAAAGCTGTTGGAGGGGTCGGGTGTGTTGGGGATGCTGAAGGTGCCAGAGGTGCTGGTGTGTCCGAGCGGACAGGGGTGCCATACCTGCTGGTGGTGCCTGGGGGGCCTGGGGTGCTCCCTGTGCCGGGGGTGGCCATGTTGCAGGGGGGGCCTGCTCCTGCCCGGGCATCTGTCGCAGGTTGGCTGAGCCTGGAAGAAAGGCAAGGAGTGACAGCTGGCAGTCCTGTCGGCTCTTGCCTCCGAAAGTGTCCCCAGACTGCAGGGCTTGGGGTTGGTCCCTACCTTGGGCGTAGAAGGTTTTGGGGAGCAGAAGAGCCATAAATTGTTGGGGTGCTGGGGAGTCTTGGGCTGCCGCCCCCGCTGGTGGTCCCCGGTCTGCAAAGAAGGGCTGCTCCGGCCCGGGCATCTGGCAGAGGTTGACCGAGCCTGGAAGACAGAGAGGAGGGATGGCCGGCAGTCACCTCCGCTCTTGCCCCCAGGAAGTGTCCCTGGGCTGCAGGGATTGTGGTTGTTCCCTACCTCGTGGGTAGAAGGTTTTGGGGAGCGGAATGGGCTGCAGGAGGTGGCGTGCCAGTGGCTCCTCAGGGCCGCGAGGCAGGAGCTGCAGCAGTGGCCGCGCCATGTTTTGTTGTGGCTGCTGGTAGTCAAGGCAATGGGGGCGTGTCCTAGGAGGGCGTGTCAGTGTTGTCTGTCTGTGTGATGCCCCGCCCCCAATGGCCTCCCCATGTGTTGACCGTTGGAAGAGCTGGGATGTCCTTGGGATTAGGGGGACTTGGTGGAAGGAGTCCCACGCCTGGAGTGCTGGGCTGGAGGGTACCACTGTGCAGGAGGGGCAGGCGAGATGGAGGTGTTGCACAGATGTGAGGGAGAGGTTTGGTGGTACATCCCTTACAGTCAGCAAGGATGTGCTTCAGAGCCTCTGGGTGAGGGTGAGGGGGATGGAAAACAAAAGAGATGCTGTGCTGGGTGTCTCCTACCGATGGCCCGGCTGGGATGCCAGCACTGAGGAGTTATTCTAGAGAGAGAATCTACAGAGGAAATCTGCTTCCAAGGGCATGCTGAAAAATACTTTGACGTGGAATAAAGCTAAGGGTAATCTGGTCCGTCTAAGGATTGGTGATGAAGATTCTTGCCCTATGCTACAGCTAACTTGAGAAAATTTTTAAAGCACCCCGATCAAAACGTATCGCTGATCTTAAAAACTGTAGATAACCTCTGGGATTCAAGTTTATCTTCTGTAGAAGGTAAATATTAGGAAATTTTCTTTCTGTCTGTAATTAAGCTAGCTGGAGTTCTTTGGGTGGAAAGCACTGGTACGGTGATAATTTTTTTCTTAGTTATTACTTTTTTTCCCCCTTTCCTGGTCTTGGAGCTGCCCAGGGTGCAGGCAGACAAGGAGGATTGCTGCCTGGCATGCATCTCCCTCCTTTGCCATTCTCGGGTTGATTTGGGGTTATTTTGCTCTGGCAGTGAGGCAGTCTGAGGCTCTGGAGCTGCGCACGGTGGGACCCGAGAAAGGGCATGACTGTCTAGAGGTTTTGAAGGGCTTTGCAGCGAGCGGTGTCGCGCTGGAGGGGATGCTGGCTGTGTTCAAGACAAGCAGCCCTTGTTGTGGTGTGTGTCCATCCCCACCCTGGCTCCCCAAGGTCTGTCCTTGCCCTGGGGGCCCCATGCAGCTTTCTGCATGGGGCTGGGTGCATCAGTCCTGCAGGGACTCCTCTGTCCTTGTTCCGCCACCAAAGGGCAGGTTCCTGTGGGAAGGGGGATGGCAGAGTTGGTCCCTGCCATTGCCTGCCCCACTGGGGGTGATTTGGCCCGGGGGGTGGCTTAGTGCCCTTCGGGGATCACCAGCTCTGATCTGGGGCTCAGCAGGGCTTTTGCACCTTTGGGTGCTGTTTCCCGGTGCCCCCGCTCTCCCTCCCTCTGCCACACAGACACGGAGTGGTTCTGGAGAAACAATTTTAATGTCAAAGAACACGTGAAAAGGTCCCATGCAAGTTACTCTGACCCTCTCCCTCCCCCCACAAATACAGCACCCCTCCTCCCCCACCCCCCCACCCCCCCTCCCTCCGTCTCATTTGTGCTGCGGGTCTAATGGCCCCCTGCCCCCCCCGTGCTGGCTGCGGGAGCTCTGTGCCTGCTGGGTGGCACTGACAAGGTGCTCTTCCATGGCTTCTTCCCTGGCAGGCAGGGATGGCAGTGTCTCCATCTCTTCGTCCCCCCACTGCTCCTGGAGCTCCATCACCAAGATGTTGAATTCTTCTGGGCTCAGGGCGATGTCGGTGCGCTCGGGGACATCGTAGTCGAGGGTGAGCAGGTCTTCTGGCAGCGAGAGCAAGGCAGAGTCGCAGAGAGGGGTGGCTGTGTCAGTGCCTTGGGGGTCCCCGGGCATGGGGCTGCTGCCAGGGCCATCCTGGCTGAGGTCCATTGCTTCGGGGGAGCAATCGAAGAGCCTTAGAGCCTCTTCGAGAGGCACGTTCTCCGAGACTGCCAGGTTGCTGTCTGGGCCCTCAACGCCTTGGTGATGGGAGGCAGCAGAGAGGCTGGAGGAGACGTCCTTGCCCAGGAGGATGTTGCTGTCTGGGGATGCCCCCGTAGGGGTGGCCGTGCCAGGGATGATGTTCTCAGGGGACTGCCCCTGGTGCTGGTAGTGGGGGAGGGATGTTGACAGCACCTGTGGGGCTGGGGCCATGGGGCTCTGATTCTTGTAGGGTGCTTGGTCCTGGGGAGTCCCAGGGGCTGCCCAGGCTTGGAGAGTCCCGTTGGCGCAGGGGTCCTGCAGGTCAGCACCTGGCTCAGAAGTGGTGCTGTGGCTGACCGTGGAGGTGGCTGTTGGAGGCGGACTGGTGCTCGTCCACTGGATACAGAAGATCCGGGGATCAAAATAGCATCCACATGGAGCCCTCTGCAGCCCTGTGTGGGTGAGAGGGGGCCGTGCTGGGCTGAGGGACGTCCAGGGGCAGCCGCCAAGCCGTCCCCCATCGCCAAGCCCTGGCTCTGCACCAGGCGTGCGTGGAGCCTGTGGCTGGGGTGCTGCTTGCGGTGTGAGTTGCTGTGCCGGCAGGATGGGGTTGCAAACTGGGGAGGAGACTCCCTTCTCGGAGGCGAAATGGGAAGAGATGGCCTTAAGTATTTGGGACGTTCTCTGGAAATTGGATTTACTGGGCAGACATCAGCCAGGTGAGGGCAGGGATGCTCCCCTGGGCTTGCTGAAACCCTGTGTGAAAGCTGTTGGAGGGGTCGGGTGTGTTGGGGATGCTGAAGGTGCCAGAGGTGCTGGTGTGTCCGAGCGGACAGGGGTGCCATACCTGCTGGTGGTGCCTGGGGGGCCTGGGGTGCTCCCTGTGCCGGGGGTGGCCATGTTGCAGGGGGGGCCTGCTCCTGCCCGGGCATCTGTCGCAGGTTGGCTGAGCCTGGAAGAAAGGCAAGGAGTGACAGCTGGCAGTCCTGTCGGCTCTTGCCTCCGAAAGTGTCCCCAGACTGCAGGGCTTGGGGTTGGTCCCTACCTTGGGCGTAGAAGGTTTTGGGGAGCAGAAGAGCCATAAATTGTTGGGGTGCTGGGGAGTCTTGGGCTGCCGCCCCCACTGGTGGTCCCCGGTCTGCAAAGAAGGGCTGCTCCGGCCCGGGCATCTGGCAGAGGTTGACCGAGCCTGGAAGACAGAGAGGAGGGATGGCCGGCAGTCACCTCCGCTCTTGCCCCCAGGAAGTGTCCCTGGGCTGCAGGGATTGTGGTTGTTCCCTACCTCGTGGGTAGAAGGTTTTGGGGAGCGGAATGGGCTGCAGGAGGTGGCGTGCCAGTGGCTCCTCAGGGCCGCGAGGCAGGAGCTGCAGCAGTGGCCGCGCCATGTTTTGTTGTGGCTGCTGGTAGTCAAGGCAATGGGGGCGTGTCCTAGGAGGGCGTGTCAGTGTTGTCTGTCTGTGTGATGCCCCGCCCCCAATGGCCTCCCCATGTGTTGACCGTTGGAAGAGCTGGGATGTCCTTGGGATTAGGGGGACTTGGTGGAAGGAGTCCCACGCCTGGAGTGCTGGGCTGGAGGGTACCACTGTGCAGGAGGGGCAGGCGAGATGGAGGTGTTGCACAGATGTGAGGGAGAGGTTTGGTGGTACATCCCTTACAGTCAGCAAGGATGTGCTTCAGAGCCTCTGGGTGAGGGTGAGGGGGATGGAAAACAAAAGAGATGCTGTGCTGGGTGTCTCCTACCGATGGCCCGGCTGGGATGCCAGCACTGAGGAGTTATTCTAGAGAGAGAATCTACAGAGGAAATCTGCTTCCAAGGGCATGCTGAAAAATACTTTGACGTGGAATAAAGCTAAGGGTAATCTGGTCCGTCTAAGGATTGGTGATGAAGATTCTTGCCCTATGCTACAGCTAACTTGAGAAAATTTTTAAAGCACCCCGATCAAAACGTATCGCTGATCTTAAAA
This sequence comes from Athene noctua, assembly GCF_965140245.1. Taxonomy (NCBI): domain Eukaryota; kingdom Metazoa; phylum Chordata; class Aves; order Strigiformes; family Strigidae; genus Athene; species Athene noctua. Next base: position 22,613 of record NW_027438004.1, on the reverse strand, counting down.
ACTGTAGATAACCTCTGGGATTCAAGTTTATCTTCTGTAGAAGGTAAATATTAGGAAATTTTCTTTCTGTCTGTAATTAAGCTAGCTGGAGTTCTTTGGGTGGAAAGCACTGGTACGGTGATAATTTTTTTCTTAGTTATTACTTTTTTTCCCCCTTTCCTGGTCTTGGAGCTGCCCAGGGTGCAGGCAGACAAGGAGGATTGCTGCCTGGCATGCATCTCCCTCCTTTGCCATTCTCGGGTTGATTTGGGGTTATTTTGCTCTGGCAGTGAGGCAGTCTGAGGCTCTGGAGCTGCGCACGGTGGGACCCGAGAAAGGGCATGACTGTCTAGAGGTTTTGAAGGGCTTTGCAGCGAGCGGTGTCGCGCTGGAGGGGATGCTGGCTGTGTTCAAGACAAGCAGCCCTTGTTGTGGTGTGTGTCCATCCCCACCCTGGCTCCCCAAGGTCTGTCCTTGCCCTGGGGGCCCCATGCAGCTTTCTGCATGGGGCTGGGTGCATCAGTCCTGCAGGGACTCCTCTGTCCTTGTTCCGCCACCAAAGGGCAGGTTCCTGTGGGAAGGGGGATGGCAGAGTTGGTCCCTGCCATTGCCTGCCCCACTGGGGGTGATTTGGCCCGGGGGGTGGCTTAGTGCCCTTCGGGGATCACCAGCTCTGATCTGGGGCTCAGCAGGGCTTTTGCACCTTTGGGTGCTGTTTCCCGGTGCCCCCGCTCTCCCTCCCTCTGCCACACAGACACGGAGTGGTTCTGGAGAAACAATTTTAATGTCAAAGAACACGTGAAAAGGTCCCATGCAAGTTACTCTGACCCTCTCCCTCCCCCCACAAATACAGCACCCCTCCTCCCCCACCCCCCCACCCCCCCTCCCTCCGTCTCATTTGTGCTGCGGGTCTAATGGCCCCCTGCCCCCCCCGTGCTGGCTGCGGGAGCTCTGTGCCTGCTGGGTGGCACTGACAAGGTGCTCTTCCATGGCTTCTTCCCTGGCAGGCAGGGATGGCAGTGTCTCCATCTCTTCGTCCCCCCACTGCTCCTGGAGCTCCATCACCAAGATGTTGAATTCTTCTGGGCTCAGGGCGATGTCGGTGCGCTCGGGGACATCGTAGTCGAGGGTGAGCAGGTCTTCTGGCAGCGAGAGCAAGGCAGAGTCGCAGAGAGGGGTGGCTGTGTCAGTGCCTTGGGGGTCCCCGGGCATGGGGCTGCTGCCAGGGCCATCCTGGCTGAGGTCCATTGCTTCGGGGGAGCAATCGAAGAGCCTTAGAGCCTCTTCGAGAGGCACGTTCTCCGAGACTGCCAGGTTGCTGTCTGGGCCCTCAACGCCTTGGTGATGGGAGGCAGCAGAGAGGCTGGAGGAGACGTCCTTGCCCAGGAGGATGTTGCTGTCTGGGGATGCCCCCGTAGGGGTGGCCGTGCCAGGGATGATGTTCTCAGGGGACTGCCCCTGGTGCTGGTAGTGGGGGAGGGATGTTGACAGCACCTGTGGGGCTGGGGCCATGGGGCTCTGATTCTTGTAGGGTGCTTGGTCCTGGGGAGTCCCAGGGGCTGCCCAGGCTTGGAGAGTCCCGTTGGCGCAGGGGTCCTGCAGGTCAGCACCTGGCTCAGAAGTGGTGCTGTGGCTGACCGTGGAGGTGGCTGTTGGAGGCGGACTGGTGCTCGTCCACTGGATACAGAAGATCCGGGGATCAAAATAGCATCCACATGGAGCCCTCTGCAGCCCTGTGTGGGTGAGAGGGGGCCGTGCTGGGCTGAGGGACGTCCAGGGGCAGCCGCCAAGCCGTCCCCCATCGCCAAGCCCTGGCTCTGCACCAGGCGTGCGTGGAGCCTGTGGCTGGGGTGCTGCTTGCGGTGTGAGTTGCTGTGCCGGCAGGATGGGGTTGCAAACTGGGGAGGAGACTCCCTTCTCGGAGGCGAAATGGGAAGAGATGGCCTTAAGTATTTGGGACGTTCTCTGGAAATTGGATTTACTGGGCAGACATCAGCCAGGTGAGGGCAGGGATGCTCCCCTGGGCTTGCTGAAACCCTGTGTGAAAGCTGTTGGAGGGGTCGGGTGTGTTGGGGATGCTGAAGGTGCCAGAGGTGCTGGTGTGTCCGAGCGGACAGGGGTGCCATACCTGCTGGTGGTGCCTGGGGGGCCTGGGGTGCTCCCTGTGCCGGGGGTGGCCATGTTGCAGGGGGGGCCTGCTCCTGCCCGGGCATCTGTCGCAGGTTGGCTGAGCCTGGAAGAAAGGCAAGGAGTGACAGCTGGCAGTCCTGTCGGCTCTTGCCTCCGAAAGTGTCCCCAGACTGCAGGGCTTGGGGTTGGTCCCTACCTTGGGGGTAGAAGGTTTTGGGGAGCAGAAGAGCCATAAATTGTTGGGGTGCTGGGGAGTCTTGGGCTGCCGCCCCCGCTGGTGGTCCCCGGTCTGCAAAGAAGGGCTGCTCCGGCCCGGGCATCTGGCAGAGGTTGACCGAGCCTGGAAGACAGAGAGGAGGGATGGCCGGCAGTCACCTCCGCTCTTGCCCCCAGGAAGTGTCCCTGGGCTGCAGGGATTGTGGTTGTTCCCTACCTCGTGGGTAGAAGGTTTTGGGGAGCGGAATGGGCTGCAGGAGGTGGCGTGCCAGTGGCTCCTCAGGGCCGCGAGGCAGGAGCTGCAGCAGTGGCCGCGCCATGTTTTGTTGTGGCTGCTGGTAGTCAAGGCAATGGGGGCGTGTCCTAGGAGGGCGTGTCAGTGTTGTCTGTCTGTGTGATGCCCCGCCCCCAATGGCCTCCCCATGTGTTGACCGTTGGAAGAGCTGGGATGTCCTTGGGATTAGGGGGACTTGGTGGAAGGAGTCCCACGCCTGGAGTGCTGGGCTGGAGGGTACCACTGTGCAGGAGGGGCAGGCGAGATGGAGGTGTTGCACAGATGTGAGGGAGAGGTTTGGTGGTACATCCCTTACAGTCAGCAAGGATGTGCTTCAGAGCCTCTGGGTGAGGGTGAGGGGGATGGAAAACAAAAGAGATGCTGTGCTGGGTGTCTCCTACCGATGGCCCGGCTGGGATGCCAGCACTGAGGAGTTATTCTAGAGAGAGAATCTACAGAGGAAATCTGCTTCCAAGGGCATGCTGAAAAATACTTTGACGTGGAATAAAGCTAAGGGTAATCTGGTCCGTCTAAGGATTGGTGATGAAGATTCTTGCCCTATGCTACAGCTAACTTGAGAAAATTTTTAAAGCACCCCGATCAAAACGTATCGCTGATCTTAAAAACTGTAGATAACCTCTGGGATTCAAGTTTATCTTCTGTAGAAGGTAAATATTAGGAAATTTTCTTTCTGTCTGTAATTAAGCTAGCTGGAGTTCTTTGGGTGGAAAGCACTGGTACGGTGATAATTTTTTTCTTAGTTATTACTTTTTTTCCCCCTTTCCTGGTCTTGGAGCTGCCCAGGGTGCAGGCAGACAAGGAGGATTGCTGCCTGGCATGCATCTCCCTCCTTTGCCATTCTCGGGTTGATTTGGGGTTATTTTGCTCTGGCAGTGAGGCAGTCTGAGGCTCTGGAGCTGCGCACGGTGGGACCCGAGAAAGGGCATGACTGTCTAGAGGTTTTGAAGGGCTTTGCAGCGAGCGGTGTCGCGCTGGAGGGGATGCTGGCTGTGTTCAAGACAAGCAGCCCTTGTTGTGGTGTGTGTCCATCCCCACCCTGGCTCCCCAAGGTCTGTCCTTGCCCTGGGGGCCCCATGCAGCTTTCTGCATGGGGCTGGGTGCATCAGTCCTGCAGGGACTCCTCTGTCCTTGTTCCGCCACCAAAGGGCAGGTTCCTGTGGGAAGGGGGATGGCAGAGTTGGTCCCTGCCATTGCCTGCCCCACTGGGGGTGATTTGGCCCGGGGGGTGGCTTAGTGCCCTTCGGGGATCACCAGCTCTGATCTGGGGCTCAGCAGGGCTTTTGCACCTTTGGGTGCTGTTTCCCGGTGCCCCCGCTCTCCCTCCCTCTGCCACACAGACACGGAGTGGTTCTGGAGAAACAATTTTAATGTCAAAGAACACGTGAAAAGGTCCCATGCAAGTTACTCTGACCCTCTCCCTCCCCCCACAAATACAGCACCCCTCCTCCCCCACCCCCCCACCCCCCCTCCCTCCGTCTCATTTGTGCTGCGGGTCTAATGGCCCCCTGCCCCCCCCGTGCTGGCTGCGGGAGCTCTGTGCCTGCTGGGTGGCACTGACAAGGTGCTCTTCCATGGCTTCTTCCCTGGCAGGCAGGGATGGCAGTGTCTCCATCTCTTCGTCCCCCCACTGCTCCTGGAGCTCCATCACCAAGATGTTGAATTCTTCTGGGCTCAGGGCGATGTCGGTGCGCTCGGGGACATCGTAGTCGAGGGTGAGCAGGTCTTCTGGCAGCGAGAGCAAGGCAGAGTCGCAGGGAGGGGTGGCTGTGTCAGTGCCTTGGGGGTCCCCGGGCATGGGGCTGCTGCCAGGGCCATCCTGGCTGAGGTCCATTGCTTCGGGGGAGCAATCGAAGAGCCTTAGAGCCTCTTCGAGAGGCACGTTCTCCGAGACTGCCAGGTTGCTGTCTGGGCCCTCAACGCCTTGGTGATGGGAGGCAGCAGAGAGGCTGGAGGAGACGTCCTTGCCCAGGAGGATGTTGCTGTCTGGGGATGCCCCCGTAGGGGTGGCCGTGCCAGGGATGATGTTCTCAGGGGACTGCCCCTGGTGCTGGTAGTGGGGGAGGGATGTTGACAGCACCTGTGGGGCTGGGGCCATGGGGCTCTGATTCTTGTAGGGTGCTTGGTCCTGGGGAGTCCCAGGGGCTGCCCAGGCTTGGAGAGTCCCGTTGGCGCAGGGGTCCTGCAGGTCAGCACCTGGCTCAGAAGTGGTGCTGTGGCTGACCGTGGAGGTGGCTGTTGGAGGCGGACTGGTGCTCGTCCACTGGATACAGAAGATCCGGGGATCAAAATAGCATCCACATGGAGCCCTCTGCAGCCCTGTGTGGGTGAGAGGGGGCCGTGCTGGGCTGAGGGACGTCCAGGGGCAGCCGCCAAGCCGTCCCCCATCGCCAAGCCCTGGCTCTGCACCAGGCGTGCGTGGAGCCTGTGGCTGGGGTGCTGCTTGCGGTGTGAGTTGCTGTGCCGGCAGGATGGGGTTGCAAACTGGGGAGGAGACTCCCTTCTCGGAGGCGAAATGGGAAGAGATGGCCTTAAGTATTTGGGACGTTCTCTGGAAATTGGATTTACTGGGCAGACATCAGCCAGGTGAGGGCAGGGATGCTCCCCTGGGCTTGCTGAAACCCTGTGTGAAAGCTGTTGGAGGGGTCGGGTGTGTTGGGGATGCTGAAGGTGCCAGAGGTGCTGGTGTGTCCGAGCGGACAGGGGTGCCATACCTGCTGGTGGTGCCTGGGGGGCCTGGGGTGCTCCCTGTGCCGGGGGTGGCCATGTTGCAGGGGGGGCCTGCTCCTGCCCGGGCATCTGTCGCAGGTTGGCTGAGCCTGGAAGAAAGGCAAGGAGTGACAGCTGGCAGTCCTGTCGGCTCTTGCCTCCGAAAGTGTCCCCAGACTGCAGGGCTTGGGGTTGGTCCCTACCTTGGGCGTAGAAGGTTTTGGGGAGCAGAAGAGCCATAAATTGTTGGGGTGCTGGGGAGTCTTGGGCTGCCGCCCCCGCTGGTGGTCCCCGGTCTGCAAAGAAGGGCTGCTCCGGCCCGGGCATCTGGCAGAGGTTGACCGAGCCTGGAAGACAGAGAGGAGGGATGGCCGGCAGTCACCTCCGCTCTTGCCCCCAGGAAGTGTCCCTGGGCTGCAGGGATTGTGGTTGTTCCCTACCTCGTGGGTAGAAGGTTTTGGGGAGCGGAATGGGCTGCAGGAGGTGGCGTGCCAGTGGCTCCTCAGGGCCGCGAGGCAGGAGCTGCAGCAGTGGCCGCGCCATGTTTTGTTGTGGCTGCTGGTAGTCAAGGCAATGGGGGCGTGTCCTAGGAGGGCGTGTCAGTGTTGTCTGTCTGTGTGATGCCCCGCCCCCAATGGCCTCCCCATGTGTTGACCGTTGGAAGAGCTGGGATGTCCTTGGGATTAGGGGGACTTGGTGGAAGGAGTCCCACGCCTGGAGTGCTGGGCTGGAGGGTACCACTGTGCAGGAGGGGCAGGCGAGATGGAGGTGTTGCACAGATGTGAGGGAGAGGTTTGGTGGTACATCCCTTACAGTCAGCAAGGATGTGCTTCAGAGCCTCTGGGTGAGGGTGAGGGGGATGGAAAACAAAAGAGATGCTGTGCTGGGTGTCTCCTACCGATGGCCCGGCTGGGATGCCAGCACTGAGGAGTTATTCTAGAGAGAGAATCTACAGAGGAAATCTGCTTCCAAGGGCATGCTGAAAAATACTTTGACGTGGAATAAAGCTAAGGGTAATCTGGTCCGTCTAAGGATTGGTGATGAAGATTCTTGCCCTATGCTACAGCTAACTTGAGAAAATTTTTAAAGCACCCCGATCAAAACGTATCGCTGATCTTAAAAACTGTAGATAACCTCTGGGATTCAAGTTTATCTTCTGTAGAAGGTAAATATTAGGAAATTTTCTTTCCGTCTGTAATTAAGCTAGCTGGAGTTCTTTGGGTGGAAAGCACTGGTACGGTGATAATTTTTTTCTTAGTTATTACTTTTTTTCCCCCTTTCCTGGTCTTGGAGCTGCCCAGGGTGCAGGCAGACAAGGAGGATTGCTGCCTGGCATGCATCTCCCTCCTTTGCCATTCTCGGGTTGATTTGGGGTTATTTTGCTCTGGCAGTGAGGCAGTCTGAGGCTCTGGAGCTGCGCACGGTGGGACCCGAGAAAGGGCATGACTGTCTAGAGGTTTTGAAGGGCTTTGCAGCGAGCGGTGTCGCGCTGGAGGGGATGCTGGCTGTGTTCAAGACAAGCAGCCCTTGTTGTGGTGTGTGTCCATCCCCACCCTGGCTCCCCAAGGTCTGTCCTTGCCCTGGGGGCCCCATGCAGCTTTCTGCATGGGGCTGGGTGCATCAGTCCTGCAGGGACTCCTCTGTCCTTGTTCCGCCACCAAAGGGCAGGTTCCTGTGGGAAGGGGGATGGCAGAGTTGGTCCCTGCCATTGCCTGCCCCACTGGGGGTGATTTGGCCCGGGGGGTGGCTTAGTGCCCTTCGGGGATCACCAGCTCTGATCTGGGGCTCAGCAGGGCTTTTGCACCTTTGGGTGCTGTTTCCCGGTGCCCCCGCTCTCCCTCCCTCTGCCACACAGACACGGAGTGGTTCTGGAGAAACAATTTTAATGTCAAAGAACACGTGAAAAGGTCCCATGCAAGTTACTCTGACCCTCTCCCTCCCCCCACAAATACAGCACCCCTCCTCCCCCACCCCCCCACCCCCCCTCCCTCCGTCTCATTTGTGCTGCGGGTCTAATGGCCCCCTGCCCCCCCCGTGCTGGCTGCGGGAGCTCTGTGCCTGCTGGGTGGCACTGACAAGGTGCTCTTCCATGGCTTCTTCCCTGGCAGGCAGGGATGGCAGTGTCTCCATCTCTTCGTCCCCCCACTGCTCCTGGAGCTCCATCACCAAGATGTTGAATTCTTCTGGGCTCAGGGCGATGTCGGTGCGCTCGGGGACATCGTAGTCGAGGGTGAGCAGGTCTTCTGGCAGCGAGAGCAAGGCAGAGTCGCAGAGAGGGGTGGCTGTGTCAGTGCCTTGGGGGTCCCCGGGCATGGGGCTGCTGCCAGGGCCATCCTGGCTGAGGTCCATTGCTTCGGGGGAGCAATCGAAGAGCCTTAGAGCCTCTTCGAGAGGCACGTTCTCCGAGACTGCCAGGTTGCTGTCTGGGCCCTCAACGCCTTGGTGATGGGAGGCAGCAGAGAGGCTGGAGGAGACGTCCTTGCCCAGGAGGATGTTGCTGTCTGGGGATGCCCCCGTAGGGGTGGCCGTGCCAGGGATGATGTTCTCAGGGGACTGCCCCTGGTGCTGGTAGTGGGGGAGGGATGTTGACAGCACCTGTGGGGCTGGGGCCATGGGGCTCTGATTCTTGTAGGGTGCTTGGTCCTGGGGAGTCCCAGGGGCTGCCCAGGCTTGGAGAGTCCCGTTGGCGCAGGGGTCCTGCAGGTCAGCACCTGGCTCAGAAGTGGTGCTGTGGCTGACCGTGGAGGTGGCTGTTGGAGGCGGACTGGTGCTCGTCCACTGGATACAGAAGATCCGGGGATCAAAATAGCATCCACATGGAGCCCTCTGCAGCCCTGTGTGGGTGAGAGGGGGCCGTGCTGGGCTGAGGGACGTCCAGGGGCAGCCGCCAAGCCGTCCCCCATCGCCAAGCCCTGGCTCTGCACCAGGCGTGCGTGGAGCCTGTGGCTGGGGTGCTGCTTGCGGTGTGAGTTGCTGTGCCGGCAGGATGGGGTTGCAAACTGGGGAGGAGACTCCCTTCTCGGAGGCGAAATGGGAAGAGATGGCCTTAAGTATTTGGGACGTTCTCTGGAAATTGGATTTACTGGGCAGACATCAGCCAGGTGAGGGCAGGGATGCTCCCCTGGGCTTGCTGAAACCCTGTGTGAAAGCTGTTGGAGGGGTCGGGTGTGTTGGGGATGCTGAAGGTGCCAGAGGTGCTGGTGTGTCCGAGCGGACAGGGGTGCCATACCTGCTGGTGGTGCCTGGGGGGCCTGGGGTGCTCCCTGTGCCGGGGGTGGCCATGTTGCAGGGGGGGCCTGCTCCTGCCCGGGCATCTGTCGCAGGTTGGCTGAGCCTGGAAGAAAGGCAAGGAGTGACAGCTGGCAGTCCTGTCGGCTCTTGCCTCCGAAAGTGTCCCCAGACTGCAGGGCTTGGGGTTGGTCCCTACCTTGGGCGTAGAAGGTTTTGGGGAGCAGAAGAGCCATAAATTGTTGGGGTGCTGGGGAGTCTTGGGCTGCCGCCCCCGCTGGTGGTCCCCGGTCTGCAAAGAAGGGCTGCTCCGGCCCGGGCATCTGGCAGAGGTTGACCGAGCCTGGAAGACAGAGAGGAGGGATGGCCGGCAGTCACCTCCGCTCTTGCCCCCAGGAAGTGTCCCTGGGCTGCAGGGATTGTGGTTGTTCCCTACCTCGTGGGTAGAAGGTTTTGGGGAGCGGAATGGGCTGCAGGAGGTGGCGTGCCAGTGGCTCCTCAGGGCCGCGAGGCAGGAGCTGCAGCAGTGGCCGCGCCATGTTTTGTTGTGGCTGCTGGTAGTCAAGGCAATGGGGGCGTGTCCTAGGAGGGCGTGTCAGTGTTGTCTGTCTGTGTGATGCCCCGCCCCCAATGGCCTCCCCATGTGTTGACCGTTGGAAGAGCTGGGATGTCCTTGGGATTAGGGGGACTTGGTGGAAGGAGTCCCACGCCTGGAGTGCTGGGCTGGAGGGTACCACTGTGCAGGAGGGGCAGGCGAGATGGAGGTGTTGCACAGATGTGAGGGAGAGGTTTGGTGGTACATCCCTTACAGTCAGCAAGGATGTGCTTCAGAGCCTCTGGGTGAGGGTGAGGGGGATGGAAAACAAAAGAGATGCTGTGCTGGGTGTCTCCTACCGATGGCCCGGCTGGGATGCCAGCACTGAGGAGTTATTCTAGAGAGAGAATCTACAGAGGAAATCTGCTTCCAAGGGCATGCTGAAAAATACTTTGACGTGGAATAAAGCTAAGGGTAATCTGGTCCGTCTAAGGATTGGTGATGAAGATTCTTGCCCTATGCTACAGCTAACTTGAGAAAATTTTTAAAGCACCCCGATCAAAACGTATCGCTGATCTTAAAAACTGTAGATAACCTCTGGGATTCAAGTTTATCTTCTGTAGAAGGTAAATATTAGGAAATTTTCTTTCCGTCTGTAATTAAGCTAGCTGGAGTTCTTTGGGTGGAAAGCACTGGTACGGTGATAATTTTTTTCTTAGTTATTACTTTTTTTCCCCCTTTCCTGGTCTTGGAGCTGCCCAGGGTGCAGGCAGACAAGGAGGATTGCTGCCTGGCATGCATCTCCCTCCTTTGCCATTCTCGGGTTGATTTGGGGTTATTTTGCTCTGGCAGTGAGGCAGTCTGAGGCTCTGGAGCTGCGCACGGTGGGACCCGAGAAAGGGCATGACTGTCTAGAGGTTTTGAAGGGCTTTGCAGCGAGCGGTGTCGCGCTGGAGGGGATGCTGGCTGTGTTCAAGACAAGCAGCCCTTGTTGTGGTGTGTGTCCATCCCCACCCTGGCTCCCCAAGGTCTGTCCTTGCCCTGGGGGCCCCATGCAGCTTTCTGCATGGGGCTGGGTGCATCAGTCCTGCAGGGACTCCTCTGTCCTTGTTCCGCCACCAAAGGGCAGGTTCCTGTGGGAAGGGGGATGGCAGAGTTGGTCCCTGCCATTGCCTGCCCCACTGGGGGTGATTTGGCCCGGGGGGTGGCTTAGTGCCCTTCGGGGATCACCAGCTCTGATCTGGGGCTCAGCAGGGCTTTTGCACCTTTGGGTGCTGTTTCCCGGTGCCCCCGCTCTCCCTCCCTCTGCCACACAGACACGGAGTGGTTCTGGAGAAACAATTTTAATGTCAAAGAACACGTGAAAAGGTCCCATGCAAGTTACTCTGACCCTCTCCCTCCCCCCACAAATACAGCACCCCTCCTCCCCCACCCCCCCACCCCCCCTCCCTCCGTCTCATTTGTGCTGCGGGTCTAATGGCCCCCTGCCCCCCCCGTGCTGGCTGCGGGAGCTCTGTGCCTGCTGGGTGGCACTGACAAGGTGCTCTTCCATGGCTTCTTCCCTGGCAGGCAGGGATGGCAGTGTCTCCATCTCTTCGTCCCCCCACTGCTCCTGGAGCTCCATCACCAAGATGTTGAATTCTTCTGGGCTCAGGGCGATGTCGGTGCGCTCGGGGACATCGTAGTCGAGGGTGAGCAGGTCTTCTGGCAGCGAGAGCAAGGCAGAGTCGCAGAGAGGGGTGGCTGTGTCAGTGCCTTGGGGGTCCCCGGGCATGGGGCTGCTGCCAGGGCCATCCTGGCTGAGGTCCATTGCTTCGGGGGAGCAATCGAAGAGCCTTAGAGCCTCTTCGAGAGGCACGTTCTCCGAGACTGCCAGGTTGCTGTCTGGGCCCTCAACGCCTTGGTGATGGGAGGCAGCAGAGAGGCTGGAGGAGACGTCCTTGCCCAGGAGGATGTTGCTGTCTGGGGATGCCCCCGTAGGGGTGGCCGTGCCAGGGATGATGTTCTCAGGGGACTGCCCCTGGTGCTGGTAGTGGGGGAGGGATGTTGACAGCACCTGTGGGGCTGGGGCCATGGGGCTCTGATTCTTGTAGGGTGCTTGGTCCTGGGGAGTCCCAGGGGCTGCCCAGGCTTGGAGAGTCCCGTTGGCGCAGGGGTCCTGCAGGTCAGCACCTGGCTCAGAAGTGGTGCTGTGGCTGACCGTGGAGGTGGCTGTTGGAGGCGGACTGGTGCTCGTCCACTGGATACAGAAGATCCGGGGATCAAAATAGCATCCACATGGAGCCCTCTGCAGCCCTGTGTGGGTGAGAGGGGGCCGTGCTGGGCTGAGGGACGTCCAGGGGCAGCCGCCAAGCCGTCCCCCATCGCCAAGCCCTGGCTCTGCACCAGGCGTGCGTGGAGCCTGTGGCTGGGGTGCTGCTTGCGGTGTGAGTTGCTGTGCCGGCAGGATGGGGTTGCAAACTGGGGAGGAGACTCCCTTCTCGGAGGCGAAATGGGAAGAGATGGCCTTAAGTATTTGGGACGTTCTCTGGAAATTGGATTTACTGGGCAGACATCAGCCAGGTGAGGGCAGGGATGCTCCCCTGGGCTTGCTGAAACCCTGTGTGAAAGCTGTTGGAGGGGTCGGGTGTGTTGGGGATGCTGAAGGTGCCAGAGGTGCTGGTGTGTCCGAGCGGACAGGGGTGCCATACCTGCTGGTGGTGCCTGGGGGGCCTGGGGTGCTCCCTGTGCCGGGGGTGGCCATGTTGCAGGGGGGGCCTGCTCCTGCCCGGGCATCTGTCGCAGGTTGGCTGAGCCTGGAAGAAAGGCAAGGAGTGACAGCTGGCAGTCCTGTCGGCTCTTGCCTCCGAAAGTGTCCCCAGACTGCAGGGCTTGGGGTTGGTCCCTACCTTGGGCGTAGAAGGTTTTGGGGAGCAGAAGAGCCATAAATTGTTGGGGTGCTGGGGAGTCTTGGGCTGCCGCCCCCGCTGGTGGTCCCCGGTCTGCAAAGAAGGGCTGCTCCGGCCCGGGCATCTGGCAGAGGTTGACCGAGCCTGGAAGACAGAGAGGAGGGATGGCCGGCAGTCACCTCCGCTCTTGCCCCCAGGAAGTGTCCCTGGGCTGCAGGGATTGTGGTTGTTCCCTACCTCGTGGGTAGAAGGTTTTGGGGAGCGGAATGGGCTGCAGGAGGTGGCGTGCCAGTGGCTCCTCAGGGCCGCGAGGCAGGAGCTGCAGCAGTGGCCGCGCCATGTTTTGTTGTGGCTGCTGGTAGTCAAGGCAATGGGGGCGTGTCCTAGGAGGGCGTGTCAGTGTTGTCTGTCTGTGTGATGCCCCGCCCCCAATGGCCTCCCCATGTGTTGACCGTTGGAAGAGCTGGGATGTCCTTGGGATTAGGGGGACTTGGTGGAAGGAGTCCCACGCCTGGAGTGCTGGGCTGGAGGGTACCACTGTGCAGGAGGGGCAGGCGAGATGGAGGTGTTGCACAGATGTGAGGGAGAGGTTTGGTGGTACATCCCTTACAGTCAGCAAGGATGTGCTTCAGAGCCTCTGGGTGAGGGTGAGGGGGATGGAAAACAAAAGAGATGCTGTGCTGGGTGTCTCCTACCGATGGCCCGGCTGGGATGCCAGCACTGAGGAGTTATTCTAGAGAGAGAATCTACAGAGGAAATCTGCTTCCAAGGGCATGCTGAAAAATACTTTGACGTGGAATAAAGCTAAGGGTAATCTGGTCCGTCTAAGGATTGGTGATGAAGATTCTTGCCCTATGCTACAGCTAACTTGAGAAAATTTTTAAAGCACCCCGATCAAAACGTATCGCTGATCTTAAAAACTGTAGATAACCTCTGGGATTCAAGTTTATCTTCTGTAGAAGGTAAATATTAGGAAATTTTCTTTCTGTCTGTAATTAAGCTAGCTGGAGTTCTTTGGGTGGAAAGCACTGGTACGGTGATAATTTTTTTCTTAGTTATTACTTTTTTTCCCCCTTTCCTGGTCTTGGAGCTGCCCAGGGTGCAGGCAGACAAGGAGGATTGCTGCCTGGCATGCATCTCCCTCCTTTGCCATTCTCGGGTTGATTTGGGGTTATTTTGCTCTGGCAGTGAGGCAGTCTGAGGCTCTGGAGCTGCGCACGGTGGGACCCGAGAAAGGGCATGACTGTCTAGAGGTTTTGAAGGGCTTTGCAGCGAGCGGTGTCGCGCTGGAGGGGATGCTGGCTGTGTTCAAGACAAGCAGCCCTTGTTGTGGTGTGTGTCCATCCCCACCCTGGCTCCCCAAGGTCTGTCCTTGCCCTGGGGGCCCCATGCAGCTTTCTGCATGGGGCTGGGTGCATCAGTCCTGCAGGGACTCCTCTGTCCTTGTTCCGCCACCAAAGGGCAGGTTCCTGTGGGAAGGGGGATGGCAGAGTTGGTCCCTGCCATTGCCTGCCCCACTGGGGGTGATTTGGCCCGGGGGGTGGCTTAGTGCCCTTCGGGGATCACCAGCTCTGATCTGGGGCTCAGCAGGGCTTTTGCACCTTTGGGTGCTGTTTCCCGGTGCCCCCGCTCTCCCTCCCTCTGCCACACAGACACGGAGTGGTTCTGGAGAAACAATTTTAATGTCAAAGAACACGTGAAAAGGTCCCATGCAAGTTACTCTGACCCTCTCCCTCCCCCCACAAATACAGCACCCCTCCTCCCCCACCCCCCCACCCCCCCTCCCTCCGTCTCATTTGTGCTGCGGGTCTAATGGCCCCCTGCCCCCCCCGTGCTGGCTGCGGGAGCTCTGTGCCTGCTGGGTGGCACTGACAAGGTGCTCTTCCATGGCTTCTTCCCTGGCAGGCAGGGATGGCAGTGTCTCCATCTCTTCGTCCCCCCACTGCTCCTGGAGCTCCATCACCAAGATGTTGAATTCTTCTGGGCTCAGGGCGATGTCGGTGCGCTCGGGGACATCGTAGTCGAGGGTGAGCAGGTCTTCTGGCAGCGAGAGCAAGGCAGAGTCGCAGGGAGGGGTGGCTGTGTCAGTGCCTTGGGGGTCCCCGGGCATGGGGCTGCTGCCAGGGCCATCCTGGCTGAGGTCCATTGCTTCGGGGGAGCAATCGAAGAGCCTTAGAGCCTCTTCGAGAGGCACGTTCTCCGAGACTGCCAGGTTGCTGTCTGGGCCCTCAACGCCTTGGTGATGGGAGGCAGCAGAGAGGCTGGAGGAGACGTCCTTGCCCAGGAGGATGTTGCTGTCTGGGGATGCCCCCGTAGGGGTGGCCGTGCCAGGGATGATGTTCTCAGGGGACTGCCCCTGGTGCTGGTAGTGGGGGAGGGATGTTGACAGCACCTGTGGGGCTGGGGCCATGGGGCTCTGATTCTTGTAGGGTGCTTGGTCCTGGGGAGTCCCAGGGGCTGCCCAGGCTTGGAGAGTCCCGTTGGCGCAGGGGTCCTGCAGGTCAGCACCTGGCTCAGAAGTGGTGCTGTGGCTGACCGTGGAGGTGGCTGTTGGAGGCGGACTGGTGCTCGTCCACTGGATACAGAAGATCCGGGGATCAAAATAGCATCCACATGGAGCCCTCTGCAGCCCTGTGTGGGTGAGAGGGGGCCGTGCTGGGCTGAGGGACGTCCAGGGGCAGCCGCCAAGCCGTCCCCCATCGCCAAGCCCTGGCTCTGCACCAGGCGTGCGTGGAGCCTGTGGCTGGGGTGCTGCTTGCGGTGTGAGTTGCTGTGCCGGCAGGATGGGGTTGCAAACTGGGGAGGAGACTCCCTTCTCGGAGGCGAAATGGGAAGAGATGGCCTTAAGTATTTGGGACGTTCTCTGGAAATTGGATTTACTGGGCAGACATCAGCCAGGTGAGGGCAGGGATGCTCCCCTGGGCTTGCTGAAACCCTGTGTGAAAGCTGTTGGAGGGGTCGGGTGTGTTGGGGATGCTGAAGGTGCCAGAGGTGCTGGTGTGTCCGAGCGGACAGGGGTGCCATACCTGCTGGTGGTGCCTGGGGGGCCTGGGGTGCTCCCTGTGCCGGGGGTGGCCATGTTGCAGGGGGGGCCTGCTCCTGCCCGGGCATCTGTCGCAGGTTGGCTGAGCCTGGAAGAAAGGCAAGGAGTGACAGCTGGCAGTCCTGTCGGCTCTTGCCTCCGAAAGTGTCCCCAGACTGCAGGGCTTGGGGTTGGTCCCTACCTTGGGCGTAGAAGGTTTTGGGGAGCAGAAGAGCCATAAATTGTTGGGGTGCTGGGGAGTCTTGGGCTGCCGCCCCCGCTGGTGGTCCCCGGTCTGCAAAGAAGGGCTGCTCCGGCCCGGGCATCTGGCAGAGGTTGACCGAGCCTGGAAGACAGAGAGGAGGGATGGCCGGCAGTCACCTCCGCTCTTGCCCCCAGGAAGTGTCCCTGGGCTGCAGGGATTGTGGTTGTTCCCTACCTCGTGGGTAGAAGGTTTTGGGGAGCGGAATGGGCTGCAGGAGGTGGCGTGCCAGTGGCTCCTCAGGGCCGCGAGGCAGGAGCTGCAGCAGTGGCCGCGCCATGTTTTGTTGTGGCTGCTGGTAGTCAAGGCAATGGGGGCGTGTCCTAGGAGGGCGTGTCAGTGTTGTCTGTCTGTGTGATGCCCCGCCCCCAATGGCCTCCCCATGTGTTGACCGTTGGAAGAGCTGGGATGTCCTTGGGATTAGGGGGACTTGGTGGAAGGAGTCCCACGCCTGGAGTGCTGGGCTGGAGGGTACCACTGTGCAGGAGGGGCAGGCGAGATGGAGGTGTTGCACAGATGTGAGGGAGAGGTTTGGTGGTACATCCCTTACAGTCAGCAAGGATGTGCTTCAGAGCCTCTGGGTGAGGGTGAGGGGGATGGAAAACAAAAGAGATGCTGTGCTGGGTGTCTCCTACCGATGGCCCGGCTGGGATGCCAGCACTGAGGAGTTATTCTAGAGAGAGAATCTACAGAGGAAATCTGCTTCCAAGGGCATGCTGAAAAATACTTTGACGTGGAATAAAGCTAAGGGTAATCTGGTCCGTCTAAGGATTGGTGATGAAGATTCTTGCCCTATGCTACAGCTAACTTGAGAAAATTTTTAAAGCACCCCGATCAAAACGTATCGCTGATCTTAAAAACTGTAGATAACCTCTGGGATTCAAGTTTATCTTCTGTAGAAGGTAAATATTAGGAAATTTTCTTTCCGTCTGTAATTAAGCTAGCTGGAGTTCTTTGGGTGGAAAGCACTGGTACGGTGATAATTTTTTTCTTAGTTATTACTTTTTTTCCCCCTTTCCTGGTCTTGGAGCTGCCCAGGGTGCAGGCAGACAAGGAGGATTGCTGCCTGGCATGCATCTCCCTCCTTTGCCATTCTCGGGTTGATTTGGGGTTATTTTGCTCTGGCAGTGAGGCAGTCTGAGGCTCTGGAGCTGCGCACGGTGGGACCCGAGAAAGGGCATGACTGTCTAGAGGTTTTGAAGGGCTTTGCAGCGAGCGGTGTCGCGCTGGAGGGGATGCTGGCTGTGTTCAAGACAAGCAGCCCTTGTTGTGGTGTGTGTCCATCCCCACCCTGGCTCCCCAAGGTCTGTCCTTGCCCTGGGGGCCCCATGCAGCTTTCTGCATGGGGCTGGGTGCATCAGTCCTGCAGGGACTCCTCTGTCCTTGTTCCGCCACCAAAGGGCAGGTTCCTGTGGGAAGGGGGATGGCAGAGTTGGTCCCTGCCATTGCCTGCCCCACTGGGGGTGATTTGGCCCGGGGGGTGGCTTAGTGCCCTTCGGGGATCACCAGCTCTGATCTGGGGCTCAGCAGGGCTTTTGCACCTTTGGGTGCTGTTTCCCGGTGCCCCCGCTCTCCCTCCCTCTGCCACACAGACACGGAGTGGTTCTGGAGAAACAATTTTAATGTCAAAGAACACGTGAAAAGGTCCCATGCAAGTTACTCTGACCCTCTCCCTCCCCCCACAAATACAGCACCCCTCCTCCCCCACCCCCCCACCCCCCCTCCCTCCGTCTCATTTGTGCTGCGGGTCTAATGGCCCCCTGCCCCCCCCGTGCTGGCTGCGGGAGCTCTGTGCCTGCTGGGTGGCACTGACAAGGTGCTCTTCCATGGCTTCTTCCCTGGCAGGCAGGGATGGCAGTGTCTCCATCTCTTCGTCCCCCCACTGCTCCTGGAGCTCCATCACCAAGATGTTGAATTCTTCTGGGCTCAGGGCGATGTCGGTGCGCTCGGGGACATCGTAGTCGAGGGTGAGCAGGTCTTCTGGCAGCGAGAGCAAGGCAGAGTCGCAGAGAGGGGTGGCTGTGTCAGTGCCTTGGGGGTCCCCGGGCATGGGGCTGCTGCCAGGGCCATCCTGGCTGAGGTCCATTGCTTCGGGGGAGCAATCGAAGAGCCTTAGAGCCTCTTCGAGAGGCACGTTCTCCGAGACTGCCAGGTTGCTGTCTGGGCCCTCAACGCCTTGGTGATGGGAGGCAGCAGAGAGGCTGGAGGAGACGTCCTTGCCCAGGAGGATGTTGCTGTCTGGGGATGCCCCCGTAGGGGTGGCCGTGCCAGGGATGATGTTCTCAGGGGACTGCCCCTGGTGCTGGTAGTGGGGGAGGGATGTTGACAGCACCTGTGGGGCTGGGGCCATGGGGCTCTGATTCTTGTAGGGTGCTTGGTCCTGGGGAGTCCCAGGGGCTGCCCAGGCTTGGAGAGTCCCGTTGGCGCAGGGGTCCTGCAGGTCAGCACCTGGCTCAGAAGTGGTGCTGTGGCTGACCGTGGAGGTGGCTGTTGGAGGCGGACTGGTGCTCGTCCACTGGATACAGAAGATCCGGGGATCAAAATAGCATCCACATGGAGCCCTCTGCAGCCCTGTGTGGGTGAGAGGGGGCCGTGCTGGGCTGAGGGACGTCCAGGGGCAGCCGCCAAGCCGTCCCCCATCGCCAAGCCCTGGCTCTGCACCAGGCGTGCGTGGAGCCTGTGGCTGGGGTGCTGCTTGCGGTGTGAGTTGCTGTGCCGGCAGGATGGGGTTGCAAACTGGGGAGGAGACTCCCTTCTCGGAGGCGAAATGGGAAGAGATGGCCTTAAGTATTTGGGACGTTCTCTGGAAATTGGATTTACTGGGCAGACATCAGCCAGGTGAGGGCAGGGATGCTCCCCTGGGCTTGCTGAAACCCTGTGTGAAAGCTGTTGGAGGGGTCGGGTGTGTTGGGGATGCTGAAGGTGCCAGAGGTGCTGGTGTGTCCGAGCGGACAGGGGTGCCATACCTGCTGGTGGTGCCTGGGGGGCCTGGGGTGCTCCCTGTGCCGGGGGTGGCCATGTTGCAGGGGGGGCCTGCTCCTGCCCGGGCATCTGTCGCAGGTTGGCTGAGCCTGGAAGAAAGGCAAGGAGTGACAGCTGGCAGTCCTGTCGGCTCTTGCCTCCGAAAGTGTCCCCAGACTGCAGGGCTTGGGGTTGGTCCCTACCTTGGGCGTAGAAGGTTTTGGGGAGCAGAAGAGCCATAAATTGTTGGGGTGCTGGGGAGTCTTGGGCTGCCGCCCCCGCTGGTGGTCCCCGGTCTGCAAAGAAGGGCTGCTCCGGCCCGGGCATCTGGCAGAGGTTGACCGAGCCTGGAAGACAGAGAGGAGGGATGGCCGGCAGTCACCTCCGCTCTTGCCCCCAGGAAGTGTCCCTGGGCTGCAGGGATTGTGGTTGTTCCCTACCTCGTGGGTAGAAGGTTTTGGGGAGCGGAATGGGCTGCAGGAGGTGGCGTGCCAGTGGCTCCTCAGGGCCGCGAGGCAGGAGCTGCAGCAGTGGCCGCGCCATGTTTTGTTGTGGCTGCTGGTAGTCAAGGCAATGGGGGCGTGTCCTAGGAGGGCGTGTCAGTGTTGTCTGTCTGTGTGATGCCCCGCCCCCAATGGCCTCCCCATGTGTTGACCGTTGGAAGAGCTGGGATGTCCTTGGGATTAGGGGGACTTGGTGGAAGGAGTCCCACGCCTGGAGTGCTGGGCTGGAGGGTACCACTGTGCAGGAGGGGCAGGCGAGATGGAGGTGTTGCACAGATGTGAGGGAGAGGTTTGGTGGTACATCCCTTACAGTCAGCAAGGATGTGCTTCAGAGCCTCTGGGTGAGGGTGAGGGGGATGGAAAACAAAAGAGATGCTGTGCTGGGTGTCTCCTACCGATGGCCCGGCTGGGATGCCAGCACTGAGGAGTTATTCTAGAGAGAGAATCTACAGAGGAAATCTGCTTCCAAGGGCATGCTGAAAAATACTTTGACGTGGAATAAAGCTAAGGGTAATCTGGTCCGTCTAAGGATTGGTGATGAAGATTCTTGCCCTATGCTACAGCTAACTTGAGAAAATTTTTAAAGCACCCCGATCAAAACGTATCGCTGATCTTAAAAACTGTAGATAACCTCTGGGATTCAAGTTTATCTTCTGTAGAAGGTAAATATTAGGAAATTTTCTTTCCGTCTGTAATTAAGCTAGCTGGAGTTCTTTGGGTGGAAAGCACTGGTACGGTGATAATTTTTTTCTTAGTTATTACTTTTTTTCCCCCTTTCCTGGTCTTGGAGCTGCCCAGGGTGCAGGCAGACAAGGAGGATTGCTGCCTGGCATGCATCTCCCTCCTTTGCCATTCTCGGGTTGATTTGGGGTTATTTTGCTCTGGCAGTGAGGCAGTCTGAGGCTCTGGAGCTGCGCACGGTGGGACCCGAGAAAGGGCATGACTGTCTAGAGGTTTTGAAGGGCTTTGCAGCGAGCGGTGTCGCGCTGGAGGGGATGCTGGCTGTGTTCAAGACAAGCAGCCCTTGTTGTGGTGTGTGTCCATCCCCACCCTGGCTCCCCAAGGTCTGTCCTTGCCCTGGGGGCCCCATGCAGCTTTCTGCATGGGGCTGGGTGCATCAGTCCTGCAGGGACTCCTCTGTCCTTGTTCCGCCACCAAAGGGCAGGTTCCTGTGGGAAGGGGGATGGCAGAGTTGGTCCCTGCCATTGCCTGCCCCACTGGGGGTGATTTGGCCCGGGGGGTGGCTTAGTGCCCTTCGGGGATCACCAGCTCTGATCTGGGGCTCAGCAGGGCTTTTGCACCTTTGGGTGCTGTTTCCCGGTGCCCCCGCTCTCCCTCCCTCTGCCACACAGACACGGAGTGGTTCTGGAGAAACAATTTTAATGTCAAAGAACACGTGAAAAGGTCCCATGCAAGTTACTCTGACCCTCTCCCTCCCCCCACAAATACAGCACCCCTCCTCCCCCACCCCCCCACCCCCCCTCCCTCCGTCTCATTTGTGCTGCGGGTCTAATGGCCCCCTGCCCCCCCCGTGCTGGCTGCGGGAGCTCTGTGCCTGCTGGGTGGCACTGACAAGGTGCTCTTCCATGGCTTCTTCCCTGGCAGGCAGGGATGGCAGTGTCTCCATCTCTTCGTCCCCCCACTGCTCCTGGAGCTCCATCACCAAGATGTTGAATTCTTCTGGGCTCAGGGCGATGTCGGTGCGCTCGGGGACATCGTAGTCGAGGGTGAGCAGGTCTTCTGGCAGCGAGAGCAAGGCAGAGTCGCAGAGAGGGGTGGCTGTGTCAGTGCCTTGGGGGTCCCCGGGCATGGGGCTGCTGCCAGGGCCATCCTGGCTGAGGTCCATTGCTTCGGGGGAGCAATCGAAGAGCCTTAGAGCCTCTTCGAGAGGCACGTTCTCCGAGACTGCCAGGTTGCTGTCTGGGCCCTCAACGCCTTGGTGATGGGAGGCAGCAGAGAGGCTGGAGGAGACGTCCTTGCCCAGGAGGATGTTGCTGTCTGGGGATGCCCCCGTAGGGGTGGCCGTGCCAGGGATGATGTTCTCAGGGGACTGCCCCTGGTGCTGGTAGTGGGGGAGGGATGTTGACAGCACCTGTGGGGCTGGGGCCATGGGGCTCTGATTCTTGTAGGGTGCTTGGTCCTGGGGAGTCCCAGGGGCTGCCCAGGCTTGGAGAGTCCCGTTGGCGCAGGGGTCCTGCAGGTCAGCACCTGGCTCAGAAGTGGTGCTGTGGCTGACCGTGGAGGTGGCTGTTGGAGGCGGACTGGTGCTCGTCCACTGGATACAGAAGATCCGGGGATCAAAATAGCATCCACATGGAGCCCTCTGCAGCCCTGTGTGGGTGAGAGGGGGCCGTGCTGGGCTGAGGGACGTCCAGGGGCAGCCGCCAAGCCGTCCCCCATCGCCAAGCCCTGGCTCTGCACCAGGCGTGCGTGGAGCCTGTGGCTGGGGTGCTGCTTGCGGTGTGAGTTGCTGTGCCGGCAGGATGGGGTTGCAAACTGGGGAGGAGACTCCCTTCTCGGAGGCGAAATGGGAAGAGATGGCCTTAAGTATTTGGGACGTTCTCTGGAAATTGGATTTACTGGGCAGACATCAGCCAGGTGAGGGCAGGGATGCTCCCCTGGGCTTGCTGAAACCCTGTGTGAAAGCTGTTGGAGGGGTCGGGTGTGTTGGGGATGCTGAAGGTGCCAGAGGTGCTGGTGTGTCCGAGCGGACAGGGGTGCCATACCTGCTGGTGGTGCCTGGGGGGCCTGGGGTGCTCCCTGTGCCGGGGGTGGCCATGTTGCAGGGGGGGCCTGCTCCTGCCCGGGCATCTGTCGCAGGTTGGCTGAGCCTGGAAGAAAGGCAAGGAGTGACAGCTGGCAGTCCTGTCGGCTCTTGCCTCCGAAAGTGTCCCCAGACTGCAGGGCTTGGGGTTGGTCCCTACCTTGGGCGTAGAAGGTTTTGGGGAGCAGAAGAGCCATAAATTGTTGGGGTGCTGGGGAGTCTTGGGCTGCCGCCCCCGCTGGTGGTCCCCGGTCTGCAAAGAAGGGCTGCTCCGGCCCGGGCATCTGGCAGAGGTTGACCGAGCCTGGAAGACAGAGAGGAGGGATGGCCGGCAGTCACCTCCGCTCTTGCCCCCAGGAAGTGTCCCTGGGCTGCAGGGATTGTGGTTGTTCCCTACCTCGTGGGTAGAAGGTTTTGGGGAGCGGAATGGGCTGCAGGAGGTGGCGTGCCAGTGGCTCCTCAGGGCCGCGAGGCAGGAGCTGCAGCAGTGGCCGCGCCATGTTTTGTTGTGGCTGCTGGTAGTCAAGGCAATGGGGGCGTGTCCTAGGAGGGCGTGTCAGTGTTGTCTGTCTGTGTGATGCCCCGCCCCCAATGGCCTCCCCATGTGTTGACCGTTGGAAGAGCTGGGATGTCCTTGGGATTAGGGGGACTTGGTGGAAGGAGTCCCACGCCTGGAGTGCTGGGCTGGAGGGTACCACTGTGCAGGAGGGGCAGGCGAGATGGAGGTGTTGCACAGATGTGAGGGAGAGGTTTGGTGGTACATCCCTTACAGTCAGCAAGGATGTGCTTCAGAGCCTCTGGGTGAGGGTGAGGGGGATGGAAAACAAAAGAGATGCTGTGCTGGGTGTCTCCTACCGATGGCCCGGCTGGGATGCCAGCACTGAGGAGTTATTCTAGAGAGAGAATCTACAGAGGAAATCTGCTTCCAAGGGCATGCTGAAAAATACTTTGACGTGGAATAAAGCTAAGGGTAATCTGGTCCGTCTAAGGATTGGTGATGAAGATTCTTGCCCTATGCTACAGCTAACTTGAGAAAATTTTTAAAGCACCCCGATCAAAACGTATCGCTGATCTTAAAAACTGTAGATAACCTCTGGGATTCAAGTTTATCTTCTGTAGAAGGT